>NC_041367.1:19325463-19437963 GCF_900634415.1 Cottoperca gobio | reverse complement strand
CATGAATGGCACTTACTTTTACTAATTCACTTCTTTTTTTCTTTGTTTTATTATTTACTGTGGTACTGTGCTTATGGTGTCGCCTGCTGGAGAGTCTGCAGTTGCTCAGATGGGGATCAGACACTATACAAGCATGATGTCTACCTGTTACTGTTCTGCTGCAGTAGACTCAGTCCTGGAGGGCTGATGAGAGAGGCTCACACGAGTGTGTGTTTGTGTAGACTCAAAACTTTTGTATTGTTACTGTATGTTTATTTGATGTAATGTTATGACAAAAGGAAATGACAATGAACCTAGTGAAAAATAACATTGAAAAATAAAGTGGTTTTGTCCATCAAATGCAAAGACACTAGGGGGGAAGATAAGCTAATTAACATTTAACAAAGTATAGCTGTGGCTGATGGAAATGTCAATATTATTTTCAGGTATTTTGTTATAAATCAAAGTATTATATATATGGAAATGTTGACCTGATGATAGCACTGGATGTAAACATGAAAAAGTGTATTTGTTAGGGAATAATTGTCAAAAGTTGATTATATTGTTCGACTCTCTGAACTTATGGTTATAAAAGTGTTCCTACAAGTGTATAAGCTAAGGACAAAGATTTGGTAATTAGCATTTTGTTGAAAAAGATGACTGCAAGTTTTGTATACATGGCATCTATGGTGATATATCGATTATATGACAGATCAGTGTGTTCAATTTCATAGCAATCCATCCAATAGTTGTCACAACATTTTATTAAAACCCCAAAAACCTCATGGTGGCACTAGGGGGTAAAGTGATGGGATCACCAAAGTCAGTAAGTAACTTACAAATGACTAAAGAAATATACAAAACAACTATAAAGTCACAAAATAACAAAAACACACAAAGAGACACAACATGTATAAACATGGAGTACATACAGTAGTTTTAAAGTGTATTGCCTTTTATGAAACATATGTTATTCTATGAACACCCATTCTAGAATGTTAAGTGATGTCATATCAAGAATTGTCTCAGATACAAAAAACAACAGAGAATTGTTCATTCCCTACAAACCTGCTGAACAGAGTGCATCAGAAAGTATACACAGAGAGAGAAAGTATACCAAGGATGGACAAAACGATGATTGTAAGCCAGCACCTCCTTGCGGAAACGGAGCTGGCGAATAGCTTGAGGAAACTGACCCTGGAGGAGAGGAGACTGGAGGTCAGAAAGCAAATGTTTGTTGAGCTGAGAGAAATGGAGTTGAACCGTAGACAGAAAGTCGCTCTGGAGACCCTGCAGCAATGCAAAAGGGACAGAGAGGAGGAAGAACAAGAGGCAGAAAGGGCACTGCAGGAAAGCATGGAGATGGCGAGGAGGCAGGAGTTTGAGCAGAGCCAACTGAAAGTAGAAAGACTTCAGTGGCAACAGGTGATGCTAACAAGCCCCACCTGTAGCTTCAGTTCTCTGAAAAAAGACCAACAGAGTGAACCAAGATCTGCTGAGCTCTGCCGCCATAAGAGCGCCAAAGTCCACCCAGTGAACCTGCCCTCTGACACCAAACACAAAACTCTCCACAACAACTGGGTTGGCGAGAAAACAATGGAAAGTGTACCAGCCAAAGACAACAGCGCCACCTATCTGCTCTTTGTTGCTAAGTCAAACCCCACATGTGAAGGTGTGTATCATAATCCTTCCATTCCTCTGCACTGACCTTGTATTGAACTAGTTAGTTTGTATTTAATTGTAAGAAAATTGTAAGTAACATTTTATATTCTTTTGTCTCAAGAAAAAAAACCCAAAGTCAACAAGTCCCTGCAGTGGATTCAGGACCGACTGAAGGTTGGACACTGGGTCGACAAGTACCAGCACTACGCGGACAAGGAGAGGGAAATGCGCACGCGCAATGCAGAGCAGCAGTATGAAAGCTGGATTGCTTTCCACCAAATCAGCAGCATGAATGGCACTTACTTTTACTAATTCACTTCTTTTTTTCTTTGTTTTATTATTTACTGTGGTACTGTGCTTATGGTGTCGCCTGCTGGAGAGTCTGCAGTTGCTCAGATGGGGATCAGACACTATACAAGCATGATGTCTACCTGTTTGTGTTCTGCTGTAGTAGACTCAGTCCTGGAGGGCTGATGAGAGAGGCTCACGCACACACCTCCCTCAACATAATTTCTGTCAAATGTTGTATTTGTACTATGTTGTTTATCCTGTACACACGACATCTATTGCACGTCTGTCCGTCCTGGGAGAGGGATCCCTCCTCAGTTGCTCTCCCTGAGGTTTCTTCCATTTTTCCCCTTTAATTTTGGGGTTTCTTTTAGGAAGTTTTTCCTTGTGCGATGCGAGGGTCTAAGGACAGAGGATGTCGTAACCTGTACAGTCTGTAAAGCACACTGAGACAAATGTATAATTTGTGATATTGGGCTATACAAATAAATTTGATTTGATTTGATTTGATGATTTGAAAACACCCGAGCTCCTCCCGTCTGTCATTTTTACCTGGCTCAGGACAGGAGTATTCCACAACCAACCACTTGTGGAAACTCCTGTGACTGTGGACAGGACTCTTGCCACACTTGTTGGAAGAGTCCAGTCCACTGTAATTTCACCTGGCTGTGGACACGACTCTTGCCACACTTGTTGGAAGAGTCGTGTACACAACCAGGTAAAAATGACAGAAGAGGAGGTGCGGTTTTTCAGGCCACTCCCGACTCTCCCCAGCAGGAGGCGCCATGGCCACAGTCCACCGTCACACTGCGTTTTCTTTTTTAGTGTGATGTATAAACTATAATAAAACTGTGTTGAAGTGAAAACCTCAAGTTGTACTGATTACTGTCTTACATAAATAGTGCTTAAGATGTGTTGAAATATATTGATACTCATATGACAAATGTTGGCATTGTGTGGTGAAGGAAAAAAGTAATCATCTAAAAGTTGTCAAGTTCCTGGAAACTTCACAGTGACTGAAGGAAGTTAATGCTGCGAGCCAAGAAACATCATTTACATAGAAATCACATTTTTACGAATTAAGTGTAATTAACGGAAAGAAATATTTGTTAATGTGATGATTTTGTTGGCCAGTTAATCTGGTCCTGGTTTAACCTTTACAAATGATAATTAACCAAAGAACTCAAGGTTAAGTTAAAACACATCATTTATTTTGCATGTTTAAAATAACCTGCAGACATTTGAACAGGCTCAGTGGGAATTATCTCCACTTTTGAGAACTCTTTTAAAAACAAAACGGTAATGACCGAACTACACAAAACTAGAATACAAATAAGAGAAATAAAAATAAGCTTGGTAATACTGGTGATGGACGAGACTGATGAAGAAGCGTTAGACAGAAGAAAAGGGGAATAATGTTTTTACAAAAGGTTCAGTATGTTACAAGGCCACATGCTTGCACGGTGGTGCTAATAATACACTTTAAAATTGACTTTAAAGTGTTACATTTAAAAAGGGAATATGGTGTGGTGATGGGGAAACACTGAAGACCATACCAACAACATTTACTTTACAGACATGTGGAGTAGACATGTTGTAACTGTAAAGCAAAACACTAGCAGGGTTATTTCTGATTTACTAACATGTACTTTCAATACTGTAATTGTCCAATCCGTGCCTGAGTATAATGTAATGTACAGTGAGCACAGTGAAGACTGTCACCTTCTTTGTCTTGGCGTCACTGGGGATTCCCTCGGGGACAGACGGGTCCGCTGAGGCCTCGTCCAGGTAGGAGCTGTCATCGTCCAGCAGCAGCTCGTCATCCAGTGCGTCCAGCTCTGAAACAACAGTCACACTGTCACTGTAGTACTGTACACACTTGAGTTAGACATGAGGACAAGAACATCTAAGTTTTGGTCAGGGGCCCTTACCATCATCCTGGCCAGTTAATGTGATGCTGTGTTTAGTAGATCCTAGAGTGGGAGGAAAAAGTCCCTAAACTGTGGGAGATTATTTATGCTTTTGCATATTTTAGTTTTTGTAATAGGCCTACAGAACTGTATTTGATTACATATGATTAACTCAAAGGTCGCCCAATGTATGATCGGCTTCTTACTGTAGTCTTATTTGTAATTCATGTTGATTGTGGTGAAGCCAAACACAATTTATATAATATAATAAGCGGATTATAAGGTTTCTAACTACCTTTAACTTTGATTGTTTTAAATTGAATGTAGTTAAACTGAATGACAAATTAGTAAATGTTAACCTAAAGATTTATCTTCAAATTAATTTATTCCGGACATTACAAAATCGGCACGCATGTATGAACAATTCAATAAACAATCTTAAACTATATTTGGTTAGTGAACCAGAACATTTTACAGATTAGGGGATTGTGATGTTCATCCTTCGGTGTGTGAAGATAATTAATTGATTTACAAATACACTTTTATTTTTTGATAAATCACGTTATGCAGCTGTGGAACAAATATTCAGATGAGAGACTTAAAAAATAAAAGACTGAGTAAAAATAATATTCAAAGGCAATGTTTCAGTCAGGATTTGAAGCTAACTGACGTTACTAAAGTAAAATATTTGGTAAGAGCTAACTATAGCTACATTAGCTAAACATGTCCTAGCTACTCGAGAGATGGTTAGTAAACTTACATTTTCATATCTATTATCTGATAACAATCGTGTAACCTCATGCAAAAATCATATTACCGTATGCAACTGTCACTGTTATCGTTTGCCCTGACATTTTGATTTTTAGCGTCCTCTAATTAACGTACAACACAAATCCCGCGGCTAGCTTTAGCTAACTGTTGCTAAATAACTACTTCTGGGACAGTCCGGAAACAGTTCTTCTAACGTCTAACGTCTTTATTTATTTGTCAACGGAAGAGTTAGAGTACATACAGAAAACAAATGTAAATTAAACTGATCAAAATCGATATAACTAGAAAGTATGTGTTGTTGTTTTAAGCGCAAGCATATTGTAATTACACAATAAATATAAAAACACATTATGAGTTTTGACACATTTTTAGTTTGTAACACCTGTCAAATGTGCCATATTTAACAAGCTGTCGGCAAAAGTGTCCAAAAGTTAGTTGTGGAGTCAGACTAAATGTAATTAATAATTAATAATTAACAATGTAGAAAAATGTAGTGTCTTGTGTGAGAGCACAACCAGTGTTGCCAACTCCTCGGTAAGGAAAGTCTCCTCTCTGCAGCTGCTGCGCGAGGCTACTGTGAGACTGACCGCCTGTGAGAGCTTTGGGACGGCGGAGGGTTCACGGCAGCACTCGCTGCTCCTTGAGGACAGTAACTGCAGAACGATACGAGTCTTGAGAAGTAAATAAACTCCTGATTGTATTGTGTCACATTTAATGATTATCACATGTTCTCGTACACCTCAATCAAAATGTATTATGTATTGTGTCACATTTAATGATTATCACATGTACTCGTCCACCTCAATCAAAATGTATTATTACACAACATGTATTTCTGCACAAATGTATAATGAGCACTATTTAGTTATGAATGTGAAGCACTCTAGGTTCTCTTCAAAGAGTTTCAGGTCCACCTCCATCTCGCCACCTACAAGACGGCCCACCAAGGGGCATCACCGCGCCAACATGGACCAATGAGGGACGACGACACCCTTCTGTAGAGAATATAGCAAAATGTTTATGATGTTTTTGTAACACTTTTCACTTGTACCAACAGACAGCTAACTGGCTCTTTATTGATTCGGACTGTGGACTTGGTGTGTGAAAGTGTCCTCGGCTGAGGGTATTTTTTGACATTGCTGTCATCATCACTTTAAATAAATAAGTATCTTGATCAACTAGAAGTTTACTGGATTCAATTGAAAGACTATCTCAGCGCCCTTTGGGCCTCAAAACCCAACAAAAACCTGGTGACCCTGACGTGATGATCTGAAAGTTCTGGACACGAGGGCGACTGGATGAGAAGCCAGAGGAGTGCGTTCAATGATATTTACAACAGGCCTGACAAACGATAAGGTGAGCAAACCTGTTATAAACGAAATTGCAATAGTTTATTGTAGAATAATAGTACTTGTAAATGTCAAAGAACACACTCTGAACGCTGTCTCATAAAATATACTATGGTGATGGTGACAAAGTTTTGAAAAATACCATATGAAACTGTGCACAGAAAAGGTTTTAAAAAGTGACACCGGTGTAAGAAATAAGGTTAAGAAATAAGGTTTTCGAGTAGCGCTCGATTTGATAGTGTAAAGTTAAAATATCAAGTCTTTGGGAAGAAAGCGCAGTCTGAGTGACTGGTGGTGTCTGCGGAGGAAAAGGCCAACGCAGCCTTGTCTGGCTAAAAAGAGAGAGCCTTAACAGTGAATATTTTGATGTGACTGCGTGGAGGAGGTTGACGAATTCCCCATTGTCTCACTATATATTTATTCATCTTCCGTAGACGACCATAGACACATAGTTTAAAGTAAGTAAGCATTTTGAAGTGGTTTAAAAGATCGCGGAATTCGGCTGTGTGAGAGAAGAGTGACCTTCTCTTTAGCGGGGGCTAATAAAAACCCTATTTAATCTTAGCGGGGGCTATAAAAACCCTATTTATTCCAACGATATCAATGCAGTGTGTTTTGGAAACTATATGTTGATGAATGTGTGTGTGAGTTGTTGAAAAGCAATGTTGTTTGTAAGTGAATGAATTGAGGCGTTAAAGTCAAGCTATTTTAGAGCTAACGTCTATACAGCTCCAGGCGCCCGCCTGAAGCTAACGTGGAGCTAACACTTGTTTGGGGTTACATTTACGTTTGTAGCGGAAGATTTAACCGTGCAAACTGACTGTTTGACTATCGATAGATAAAGGGGAATCACGGGAAGGTGTCAGTGTTATTAAAAGTTGAAAAAAGTCTCACCAGAAGGAACTAGTTGGTACGAGTGCTTAACAAGGCCAGCAACTCGAGCGTATACAAACGCCAAGAAGCTGTTGGATTTTCGAAGGCACCTCGTAACAAACAGAACCTTGAGTCTCACGCTGATAACATTTGGGGTTGGGCATTACAACAAAGAGTTTGTGTATTGATAAAAAGTAACGAATACAAGGCTCCGGCTCCAGGGAATGTACTCCTACGAACGAGTGTGCTCGCTGTAACAGTAGCTCCATTGATTCGATTCCATTTCCTGTTTTTGTAATGCAGTAAGTTCTCCACTAGGAGTTCCAAAGGGACAAAGCCGCAAGAAAATTTGTAGTTTCATTTGATTTGACTTGTAGTCCATTTCCTGTTTCTGTAATTCCGTAAGTCCTCCACAAGGAGTAAAAAAGAAAATTTGTAGTTTCATTGATTAGACTTGTAGTCCATTTCCTGTTTTTGTATTTCCGTAAATTCTCCACAAGGAGTAAAAAGTTTTTTGGTTTCCGGTACCATTGACCTTTGACCGAGTACACTCAAGTTGAACTCTGACCCTCTTGTTGTGGACATATGCCTCCATCTGGTGGACAAAATTGAATTTACACCCAAATTCAAATAACTACTAAGAGTTATAATTATAATAATTGTCACGAATTGCCCATTAGAGAAAAAGTTTGAATAAGTCCTGCCTTTGATTTACCTTTGATTATACTTATATTTCAGATTTACATTTTATGGTTTTGATTTACATGTTTTCTTTTTATTTCTGATTCCAGATTTAAACTTAGGAAATTTACACTTCCAATTTTTATTTTCTATTTCAGATTTAAACATAAACATTTTTTATTTCATTTTTATTTTAGATTTAAAACGTAAACAATTTTTAATTTTGTTTCTATTTTAGATTTAAAACGTAAACATTTTTTGCTTTTAACTTTATTTCTCGCTCAATTAATTTTTGAACTTTAAACATTTTTTTATTTCAAATTTTTATTTTCATTTTGCGCTCAATTTATTTGAATTTTGAGTATCTCCACTGACTGAACAACATTTGAGGAATTTCAAATTTTCAACATGATGGATCCATCTGAAAGCTCAAAGCAAGTCAAGGTTGTGTCCACAGCACAGTACAAAGAACAAATGTACCAACGATTGGATGCCTGCACCAAACCAAGTGAAAGAAAGAAGGTTCGAGCAAAGACAGAAAAGCTACTACTCGCATGGCAAGAAAGAGGATTGTTTCCAACTGATGATCAACCAGGTCCAAGTGAGGACCAAAGAAGGGCAGTTTACGAATTTGAAAATGGCGAATATCAACAAAAGATGTCAGCATGGGAGAAGACACGAGAAAAACAAAGATTTGGAGCTGTAAAGAAAGCCGCATTGAAAGCTGCAAACAGAAAATCCAGAGCTATGCATCTCCTTCTACTCTTCAAGAACATACCTCAGACCACACCTGAGACAATTTGTGTAATCAGGGAAGCAAAAGAAGAAGAAAAAGGCACCAAACTCATTTTGTTGCTCACCCTGCTCCAAATCCACATAAAGAGGTACTACGCACCCCAGATTCATACTCAGTTACACGCCAAAGAACGGGCAATGACAGCCTGGAAAAACTGGAAGAAGAAGCAACAAGCAAGGAGGGACCTGAGTATGAAGAAGATAAAACTGATGAGGATGAAGAAGAATTTGAACAAGCTGAAAGAAGCTCAAGGAATTCTGAAAGGAGTCTCAGCACGATTTCCCCAGAAGAAAAGAGTGACTTCAAGACATACTTTGTAGAAGGACGACTGAAGATGAAAGAACAGTCAATTTCGACTAGGACCAGAAATAAAATGGAAGAGCAAAGAGCAGCACAACAGATGCCACTCATGGCAACACCAGGAGGACCCATGATATACCACGCCTGGAGTCATCGTGATTTGGAGAGTTTGGCGGCCAAATTGCCTCCCCTCACCTCAGGAGCACAGAAATGGATTAATGAATTTGAGAAATACACAGCAGGAGATCGTGTGTGTGGGAGATTTGAGGACTCTCATGGGCAGACTGGAAGGAAAAAAGACGATGCTAGACATGGATCTCATCGCTGGATGCAATAACGAGGACGATGAAAAATCCTTCAATCCTCACAGGAATCATTACTGGGATGCTATGAGAGACGCTTTTCCCACCACCCGCAGCATAACAGCAGTGACAGGCCTAAAGAAAGGAAATGATGAAGACATGCATGCTTTCCTGAAAAGAAGCGAAGGCGTCTGGTTAGACAGCACTGGAGAAAGACATGACATCTCTCCATCATGTACCATGTTCTGGAGACATGCAGTGATAAAGGCCCTATCTACTCATGTCCAAAACTGTCTGAAGAGTGTGGTGGGACTAGACTCAATGCTTAATGCACTTTGGAGAGAGCACCTTGTGCATCATGACGAGCAACACAGGCAGACAGAAGTGCAGAAGGAAGAAGAACATCTGACAATCACCAGAAGATTGGCAAAGGCTCAAATGGCTGAGAAAGACACTGAGGCTTCAAGAAATAAGAAAGATAAGAGACAGATGTTAATGGGACAGTACGATACTGGAGAATTCCCAGAAACAACAATACAGACTCATACACAGCAACAAGTTCCTCAGAATGGACCTCCATGGCAAGTACCAAACAGAGGAGCATGGAGAGGGGGTAACAACCGCTACAGAAATTATGAAAGAGCTCCGCCACAGGGATGCTTTAATTGTGGAAGCGCATCTCACTGGGTCAAAGATTGCCACCAGTATGGGCAACAAGGAGGAGGAGGAAACCCCTACCAAGGAGGAGGAGGAAATCCCTACCAAGGAAGAGAAGGATTCCCTAACAGTAGAGGAGGAGGATATCCCACCTATGGAAGAGGAGGAAGAGGACAGCAAGGTCCTGCAGGAGGGAGAGGACAGCAAAGTTTTGGTAGAGGAAGAGGAAGAAATCCTCCCAACACTCACCAAATGCCACTCTCTGCATGGGAACATTCCCAGGAGTGGGATGGTTCCTCACAATGAAGATGCCCAGAGGATCCAACTGCAGGTGAAGCTATTCCAGCTCAGAATGAACCAATGGTCACCTGTACAATAGAAGGAGAAAAAATGGAACTGATGGTGGACACAGGAGCAACAGCGTCCTGTATAACTTCCTTGAAAGGAAAAACACCACCTCTCTCTACAAAGACCCTTCGAACCGTTGGATACTCGGGAAGAACAGAAGAACAAAAGTATACCATACCATTGGTCACTGTACTTGGTAAACAATCCCTGCTTCACCCTTTCCTCTTCTCCCCAAAGTGTCCTGTAAACCTGATGGGTAGAGACCTGCTGGTTAAAACTGGAGCACGAATTCTATGTTCCAGTGATGGACTGACTCTACAGTTTCCTGGACAAATACCTCTGCATGGACAGTATCAAACAGATCAAAGGATCTTGGTGATGACATCAAGCCCTACCCAAGACATTGAAGAAACTACCACAACAGTGTATTGGAGCCGCCTGTTGACAGAAGGTCAAGACACTCCAGGAGTCCAGAAGACTTACATGGAATGGAAGCCTTGGATCAACACATTAGCTCCATATGGACCTCCACTTGATCCTTTACACTGCACCTATAACTACTTGCGTCAACCTGACGAAGAGTATCAACAAGCCTGGGAGGAAGAAAGAAACATGACAAAGGAGCAAATAGAAGTCAAGGACATCTACGTGGGACCTCAAGGTGTAGCTGCATTCTGTGCTCTCACTAAAGAACAACTGCAATGGTATGCATTATCAGCTGAAGCAGTGCCACATATCACACTGGCATTGGCAGTAGGATCTGAAGCAAGGTCCCTAGGTCCCATGATAAAGAGAGCCATGTCAATCAACTGGCTCCCAACCAATATTGCCTGCGTATGGAGAGCAGAAGATGAGACGATGTGGAAAATCACTCACCACTTTATGGATGTTGGCATCTTGGAAGAACAAGAATTGGAAAGAGACCATGGAAGAGAACACACCAACCATCCTGACACAGAAGAAACACTCAAAGATATCCCATCATATTTGTGGACAACTGGAGACTATGATGTAGGTTTTGTGCCTCATCATGAGGTCTCAGTGACTCTCAAAACAGAACAATCATCATGTTGGTTACCGCAATATAACCTAAAAAGAGAGCAGGTTGAAGGAATAGGAGCAACAATCAATGGACTCCTAGAAGCTGGCGTAATCAGACACTCAAACTCCATCTGGAACACACCCATTTTACCAGTCCCAAAAGCTGGCAACAAAGGCTGGAGAATGGTTCATGATCTAAGAAAAATCAACTCTGCTACAGTGTCACAAAATATACCTGTTCCAGACCCATATGTGGCACTTCAAAATCTCAATCCTGAACACAAATACTTCACAGTCATAGATCTGGCTAATGCTTTCTTTTGTCTACCATTGGACCCTGAAGTACAAGACATATTTTCTTTCACATATAAAGGACAGAAATACACCTACAACAGAATGCCACAAGGCTACAAAGACAGCCCAGGACTGTTCAATCAAGCTCTGAAAAAAGACTTAAGCAGCTTACAACTGCCACCAGGTGTAACTCTGATACAGTACGTTGATGATTTGCTGCTCGCAGGCACTAGTGCTGAATCCTGCCTGGAAGCCACAGCAAATCTCCTTACACTACTTGCAGAAGCAGGATACAAAGTCAAGAAAGAAAAAACAAGAAGATCAGTCACTTTCTTGGGAAGACTCATTTCTGCAAACAGCCTGACTCTAACCAATGCACAAAGGACCTCAATCCTATCACATGGAAAACCAAAGACAGTACAACACATGTTGGCATTTCTTGGATTGACGGGTTACAGTAGGACTCATGTACCAGATTATGGAAATCTGACTCAACCACTCAGAGACATGCTCTCAGAAGCAGGAAACAGAAACCTCACTGCTGAGCTCATCTGGACTACAGAAGGCGAAGAAGCTTTCACTAAGACTAAACAAGCCTTGGGACAAGCTGCACATCTATGCTCCCCAGACTACAATGATGATTTTCATTTGGATGTTTCTGAAACAGGAGGGATGGTAAATGGAGTCCTGTTTCAGAAAAAAGGGGGAGAAAGACATGTACTGATGTACCACAGCTCAAAATTGGACAATGTTGAACAAGGACAAACAGGTTGTACAAGACACCTGGCTGCTCTAGCAAAGACAATTCAAAAGACTGCACACGTTGCTAAAGCATGTTATGGTAACAAGTTAAAGTGGGTAGATGCCCTACCTTTGGCACTCATGTCAATGAGATCCTCACAAAGCAGTCAAACACATTTGTCTCCACATGAACTGTTAACCGGTAGACCAATGCCTGGCCCTCCACGCGAAGGAGGGCACGGTTCTGTATTAGATCTATGGCAGATTGAGGCAGATGAATATGTCAAGGCTTTGGCTAAAATCATCGAAGTTTTGTCTACACAGGTGGAAGCAGCAGCAGAAAAACCTGACGAACCACCAGAGACTCCTGTTGGACCAGGTGATTGGGTAAGGGTCAAGGTCCACAAAAGAAAGTGGTCTGAACCTAGGTGGACTGGACCGTGGGAGGTGACAGAACGTACTTCACACGCGCTCCGGGTAAAAGGTAAAACAGGAGCTAATTGGCACCACCTCGCACATTGTGTACCTGCACTGGCGCCTTCTCGCTGTTTAGCAGAAGTTAGTCAAGATTTGAACCTGCTGGAACAAAACAGTACTGACTAATTGATTTGTGAATCTAGAATCAGCACCAGAGGATAAATTGTCCTTAGATTAATCTAAGTTTCACTTGTCACAATTATTTGTTTGTCCGTCTAAGTGAGCAGATAGCAGATAAAACCAGTTAAAAATGGCACCAATAAAAGACAAAAAAGCGGAGGTAATAGTGTACCAGAAAATCTCTCCATGGGGAGACCCTCGGATGATAGCTGGGTTAGCACTGCTCACAATTGTAATAATGCTCCCCTTGACACTGAGCGTAGTAAGTAAGGAACCAAGCAATAGAGTAGCTAATCTTTGCCCAAATGAAGCTTACTACACACCAGACAATCTGACAACTAAACAAATCCAAGATGTGACTGAACGATTCCCTAATGAGATTGCACCCCCTAACACAATACTAACACGACGAGTGAGACGCATGAGAAGCATGAAAAACAACGAAGCCGTAGATATTAAGGACGGTGGGATTACCGTTACAGTAGAGAGAGACAAGATCACCTCGTTTGAATTTGATGTAAACACCATGATGTCTGCTAATGGCTTCAAATGGAACACACAATGCGATTCCAACAAAGCCAAGTATCTGCGTCCCTGTCATTATTCCGATGTGTTTGCACACTCAAACGGGGGATGGATTAATCTAGACCACCCCTTGGTTGAAAAATGGAGAATCATTAAACGAAGCCCATGTGAATGTGGTGAAAGAGAACCACCTAATCCTAATCCGGTAATGGGCATCCGACAAATTGTAACCCTGTGGTCATCACAGTTTTCCACCCTGAACTCTCTGATTCTGGCCTGTACTATTTAGGGATATCAAAGAATGCCAAAGACCCACTGTTCATGTTTTGGTTGAAGGTAATAGAGCCAAGCTTAATCCCTCTTGAGAAAAAGACCCAGAAAACGTACACCGGACTAGCAAAGAAGAAAATGAGTGTGACTTATCTGAACATCACTAATCTTAAAGAAACAATGGCAGTGGAGACAGGATATCAGGACAGTAATGCATGGCTAGATTGGGTGAGATACTCCGTTGAACAGAGTGGTCAAGCAAACTGTGTTGCATGCGCCGCTGCCAGACCTAGTTTAGCTACTATTCCATTTCCATTGAATCTGAGTAATGACCCAGCAGGTCTCCAGTGTATGTATGCTTTGTACACTCTTGTCAGTCCCGCAGGATGCACCTCTCTGGCCCTGTTGTATCCAGTGACCAGAATTGACTTCATTCCACCTCATTTTTTGGCCTATAACGGCGATTATGAGTGTATCACCAAGACCAGTGGCGCAGGCACTCAGTTAGGACATTTGAAATGGTGTAATTCCACTCTAAGGGTTTCCCACGGAGGGATGTTGTTTGGAGCAAAGATGTCTGTCATGGAATTTGCCAGAGCTGACGTATGGTGGTACTGTGGTACGAACACTTTGTATCCAGCCCTACCGCCAGATTGGGTAAGTACCTGTGCATTGATACAGTCGTTGATGCCTTTCTACATCCTGCCAATCTCTGCTGAAGAACTCTCCGGTCGGTCTAGTGGGAATGAGCTCCTGAGTCGAGGTAAACGTACTATTCCCAGAGGAAGTTTCAGCTCCACAATTTACATAGACTCCATAGGAGTACCACGTGGTGTCCCTGACGAATTCAAAGCTAGAAATGAAATTGCAGCGGGTTTTGAGTCCATTTTCGTTCGAGTGACTGCCAACAAAAATGTAGCTTGGATTAATTACCTTTATTACAACCAGCAGAGATGCTTTGACTGGAGTGCATGAGCAATTAGGGCAGACTAGCCTGATGACATATCAAAACAGAATTGCATTAGACATGTTGTTGGCTGAAACAGGGGGTGTCTGCAAATTGTTTGGATCTATGTGTTGTACTTTCATCCCAAATAACACAGCCCCTGATGGATCCATTACCAAAGCCTTGGAAGGACTCAGCACACTCAGCAAAGAGCTAGCCTCAAACAATGGGGTAGAGAATTACTTCACAAGCTCCATGGAGCGTTGGTTTGGTCAGTATAAGATGATGGTGTTGAGCATTCTGTTGATCGTACCGATAATGATAGGTATACTAATCCTGTGTGGATGTTGCTGCATCCCATGCATCCACACCCTAACCACTAAGCTGATCACCACCGCCCTGACCAAAGAGAGAGCTGAAGCAGGTCAGTTTTTGATGCACGGAGAAGGCGAGTTCCTCTTAGAGGAGGAAAGACAAAGCCTGCAGGTAGATGTTTTCGTGTGAATAAATTCCACTAAATGATCACTCATGCCATGCCTCAGCTACTGATTTTACTGTAGTTAGTCTCACACTGTAGGTACAGTCTAATACAGCTACCTCAGTCTTACATAGACATTGCAAGTTACCTATATTTACAGTCTTTTACTGATGTTCCAGGTATACTGAGATTTACTGTTTTTCTACTGTTTTTCTACTGTTTTTTTATTGATGTTATAAGTGTGCTGAAATTTACAGTCTTATACCAAAAGTGTTTTTATAAAAAATGAAGCTAAAAGGGATTTTTATACTGGAATAAAAGGTGAAGCTAAAAGAGATTTTTATACTAGAATACAAAGCTGTTACTAAAGGTATTCTTTATTAAAGACAAGGCTGCTACTAAAGGTATTTTTTATCAAAGACAAAGTCACATTACCGAAGGTATTTTTTATACTTATTTTTATAAGTCATTGTTCTCTAAATTCAGATATGTTATTTGATTGAGGTATTCTCTATTTTATAGTCATTCTCTAAATTCAGGTACGTTATTTAATTGAGGTATTCCCTATTTTATAGTCATTGTTGTCTAATTCTGGTACGTTTTTGATTGAAATAAAAACCAAACAACTAAGAATGTATTATTTCATACCATATGCTGTATTCTTGCACCAATTGGTGCTTTATATTTACTGAATGATATACACACCATAAATGGTGTGTACGGAGGGAATTTGAGAAGTAAATAAACTCCTGATGGTATTGTGTCACATTTAATGATTATCACATGTACTCGTACACCTCAATCAAAATGTATTATGTATTGTGTCACATTTAATGATTATCACATGTACTCGTCCACCTCAATCAAAATGTATTATTGCACAACATGTATTTCTGCACAAATGTATAATGAGCACTATTTAGTTATGAATGTGAAGCACTCTAGGTTCTCTTCAAAGAGTTTCAGGTCCACCTCCATCTCGCCACCTACAAGACGGCCCACCAAGGGGCATCACCGCGCCAACATGGACCAATGAGGGACGACGACACCCTTCTGTAGAGAATATAGCAAAATGTTTATGATGTTTTTGTAACACTTTCACTTGTACCAACAGACAGCTAACTGGCTCTTTATTGATTCGGACTGTGGACTTGGTGTGTGAAAGTGTCCTCGGCTGAGGGTATTTTTTGACATTGCTGTCATCATCACTTTAAATAAATAAGTATCTTGATCAACTAGAAGTTTACTGGATTCAATTGAAAGACTATCTCAGCGCCCTTTGGGCCTCAAAACCCAACAGTCTCCAAAACACCAGAAAGTCTCCAAAAACACCAGAAAAAGTCGCTAGATTTGTCGCTAGTAGCTTTTGACATCATGTCATAAACGAGTGTCTAGCGACTCTGAGATATTAGTAATACAGTAGCCAGAGTATTACCCTCATCAACAGTTTAGCCTATAGGCTACTGTCAAACTGCACCATCATGTCTGCTAATATTCAAGATGTTTGAACGACAAAGGTATTTTGAGATTCATTGAGAGTGTGGATAAAGGAGCTTTTATCTTGTATTGGTCTTGAAAGACTCATTTAAATCGCTGTGCCCTTATGACACGCGGAAAGACTTTGTTCAGCTCTGATATTGGTGCAAGTTGAGTGTGTGTTTGTGTAGACTCAAAACTTTTGTATTGTTACTGTATGTTTATTTGATGTAATGTTATGACAAAAGGAAATGACAATGAACCTAGTGAAAAATAACATTAAAAAATAAAGTGGTTTTGTCCATCAAATGCAAAGACACTAGGGGGGAAGATAAGCTAATTAACATTTAACAAAGTATAGCTGTGGCTGATGGAAATGTCAATATTATTTTCAGGTATTTTGTTATAAATCAAAGTATTATATATATGGAAATGTTGACCTGATGATAGCACTGGATGTAAACATGAAAAAGTGTATTTGTTAGGGAATAATTGTCAAAAGTTGATTATATTGTTCGACTCTCTGAACTTATGGTTATAAAAGTGTTCCTACAAGTGTATAAGCTAAGGACAAAGATTTGGTAATTAGCATTTTGTTGAAAAAGATGACTGCAAGTTTTGTATACATGGCATCTATGGTGATATATCGATTATATGACAGATCAGTGTGTTCAATTTCATAGCAATCCATCCAATAGTTGTCACAACATTTTATTAAAACCCCAAAAACCTCATGGTGGCACTAGGGGGTAAAGTGATGGGATCACCAAAGTCAGTAAGTAACTTACAAATGACTAAAGAAATATACAAAACAACTATAAAGTCACAAAATAACAAAAACACACAAAGAGACACAACATGTATAAACATGGAGTACATACAGTAGTTTTAAAGTGTATTGCCTTTTATGAAACATATGTTATTCTATGAACACCCATTCTAGAATGTTAAGTGATGTCATATCAAGAATTGTCTCAGATACAAAAAACAACAGAGAATTGTTCATTCCCTACAAACCTGCTGAACAGAGTGCATCAGAAAATATACACAGAGAGAGAAAGTATACCAAGGATGGACAAAACGATGATTGTAAGCCAGCACCTCCTTGCGGAAACGGAGCTGGCGAATAGCTTAAGGAAACTGACCCTGGAGGAGAGGAGACTGGAGGTCAGAAAGCAAATGTTTGTTGAGCTGAGAGAAATGGAGTTGAACCGTAGACAGAAAGTCGCTCTGGAGACCCTGCAGCAATGCAAAAGGGACAGAGAGGAGGAAGAACAAGAGGCAGAAAGGGCACTGCAGGAAAGCATGGAGATGGCGAGGAGGCAGGAGTTTGAGCAGAGCCAACTGAAAGTAGAAAGACTTCAGTGGCAACAGGTGATGCTAACAAGCCCCACCTGTAGCTTCAGTTCTCTGAAAAAAGACCAACAGAGTGAACCAAGATCTGCTGAGCTCTGCCGCCATAAGAGCGCCAAAGTCCACCCAGTGAACCTGCCCTCTGACACCAAACACAAAACTCTCCACAACAACTGGGTTGGCGAGAAAACAATGGAAAGTGTACCAGCCAAAGACAACAGCGCCACCTATCTGCTCTTTGTTGCTAAGTCAAACCCCACATGTGAAGGTGTGTATCATAATCCTTCCATTCCTCTGCACTGACCTTGTATTGAACTAGTTAGTTTGTATTTAATTGTAAGAAAATTGTAAGTAACATTTTATATTCTTTTGTCTCAAGAAAAAAAACCCAAAGTCAACAAGTCCCTGCAGTGGATTCAGGACCGACTGAAGGTTGGACACTGGGTCGACAAGTACCAGCACTACGCGGACAAGGAGAGGGAAATGCGCACGCGCAATGCAGAGCAGCAGTATGAAAGCTGGATTGCTTTCCACCAAATCAGCAGCATGAATGGCACTTACTTTTACTAATTCACTTCTTTTTTTCTTTGTTTTATTATTTACTGTGGTACTGTGCTTATGGTGTCGCCTGCTGGAGAGTCTGCAGTTGCTCAGATGGGGATCAGACACTATACAAGCATGATGTCTACCTGTTTCTGTTCTGCTGCAGTAGACTCAGTCCTGGAGGGCTGATGAGAGAGGCTCACGCACACACCTCCCTCAACAAAATTTCTGTCAAATGTTTTATTTGTACTATGTTGTTTATCCTGTACACATGACATCTATTGCACGTCTGTCCGTCCTGGGAGAGGGATCCCTCCTCAGTTGCTCTCCCTGAGGTTTCTTCCATTTTTTCCCCTTTAATTTTGGGGTTTCTTTTAGGAAGTTTTTCCTTGTGCGATGCGAGGGTCTAAGGACAGAGGATGTCGTAACCTGTACAGTCTGTAAAGCACACTGAGACAAATGTATAATTTCTGATATTGGGCTATACAAATGAATTTGATTTGATTTGATTTGATGATTTGAAAACACCCGAGCTCCTCCCGTCTGTCATTTTTACCTGGCTCAGGACAGGAGTATTCCACAACCAACCACTTGTGGAAACTCCTGTGACTGTGGACAGGACTCTTGCCACACTTGTTGGAAGAGTCCAGTCCACTGTAATTTCACCTGGCTGTGGACACGACTCTTGCCACACTTGTTGGAAGAGTCGTGTACACAACCAGGTAAAAATGACAGAAGAGGAGGTGCGGTTTTTCAGGCCACTCCCGACTCTCCCCAGCAGGAGGCGCCATGGCCACAGTCCACCGTCACACTGCGTTTTCTTTTTTAGTGTGATGTATAAACTATAATAAAACTGTGTTGAAGTGAAAACCTCAAGTTGTACTGATTACTGTCTTACATAAATAGTGCTTAAGATGTGTTGAAATATATTGATACTCATATGACAAATGTTGGCATTGTGTGGTGAAGGAAAAAAGTAATCATCTAAAAGTTGTCAAGTTCCTGGAAACTTCACAGTGACTGAAGGAAGTTAATGCTGCGAGCCAAGAAACATCATTTACATAGAAATCACATTTTTACGAATTAAGTGTAATTAACGGAAAGAAATATTTGTTAATGTGATGATTTTGTTGGCCAGTTAATCTGGTCCTGGTTTAACCTTTACAAATGATAATTAACCAAAGAACTCAATGTTAAGTTAAAACACATCATTTATTTTGCATGTTTAAAATAACCTGCAGACATTTGAACAGGCTCAGGGGGAATTATCTCCACTTTTGAGAACTCTTTTAAAAACAAAACGGTAATGACCGAACTACACAAAACTAGAATACAAATAAGAGAAATAAAAATAAGCTTGGTAATACTGGTGATGGACGAGACTGATGAAGAAGCGTTAGACAGAAGAAAAGGGGAATAATGTTTTTACAAAAGGTTCAGTATGTTACAAGGCCACATGCTTGCACGGTGGTGCTAATAATACACTTTAAAATTGACTTTAAAGTGTTACATTTAAAAAGGGAATATGGTGTGGTGATGGGGAAACACTGAAGACCATACCAACAACATTTACTTTACAGACATGTGGAGTAGACATGTTGTAACTGTAAAGCAAAACACTAGCAGGGTTATTTCTGATTTACTAACATCCATCCATCCATCCATCGTCTACCACTTATCCGGGGTCGGGTCGCGGGGGCAGCAGCTCCAGTAAGGAACCCCAATCTTCCCTTCTCCGGGCCACATCCTCCAGCTCCGACTGGGGGATCCTGAGGCGTTCCCAGGCCAGTGAGGAGATATAATCTCTCCACCGAGTCCTGGGTCTTCCCCGGGGTCTCCTCCCAGCTGGACGTGCCTGGAACACCTCCCTAGGGAGGCGCCCAGGTGGCATCCTTACTAGATGCCCGAACCCCCTCAACTGGCTCCTTTCAACGTAAAGGAGCAGTGGCTCTACTCCGAGTCTCTCATGGATGGCTGAGCTTCTCACCCTATCTCTAAGGGAGACGCCAGCCACCCGTCTGAGAAAACCCATTTTGACCGCTTGTACCCGTGATCTCGTTCTTTCGGTCGTGACCCAGCCTTCATGACCATAGGTGAGGGTAGGAACGAAGATCGACCGGTAGATTGAGAGCTTTGCCTTTTGGCTCAGCTCTCTTTTCGTCACAACGGTGCGGTAAAGTGACTGTAGTACCGCCCCCGCTACTCCGATTCTCCGGCTAATCTCTCGCTCCATCGTCCCCTCACTCGCGAACAAGACCCCGAGGTACTTGAACTCCTTCACTTGGGGTAAAGGCTCATTCCCTACCCGGAGTAGGCAATCCACTGGTTTCCTGCTGAGAGCCATGGCCTCAGATTTTGAGGTGCTGATCCTCATCCCAACCGCTTCACACTCGACTGCGAACTGATCCAGTGACTGTTGAAGGTCACAGACCGATGATGCCATAAGGACCACATCATCTGCAAAGAGCAGCGATGAGATCCTCAGGTCACCGAACTGCAACCCCTCTCCTCCACGACTACACCTCGATATCCTATCCATGAAAATCACGAACAGGATTGGTGATAAAGTGCAGCCCTGGTGGAGGCCAACATTCACTGGGAACGAGTCCGACTTACTGCCGAGTATCCGGACACAACTCTCGCTTTGGGCGTACAGGGATTGGATGGCCGTCACAAGTGACCCCCTAACCCCATACTCACGCAGCACCTCCCACATACACCTTCTCCAGATCCACAAAACACATGTAGACCGGATGGGCGTACTCCCAGGCCCCTTCCAGGATCCTTGCGAGAGTGAAGAGTTGGTCCGTTGTTCCACGACCAGGACGGAATCCGCATTGTTCCTCTTCAATCAGAGGTTCGACTACCGGCCGAACCCTCCTTTCCAGTACCTTGGAGTAGACTTTACCAGGGAGGCTGAGAAGTGTGATACCCCTGTAGTTGGCACACACTCTCTGGTTCCCCTTTTTAAATAGGGGAACCACCACCCCGGTCTGCCAACCCCTAGGCACTGTCCCAGACTTCCACGCAATGTTGACGAGGCGTGTCAACCAAGACAGCCCCTCAACACCCAAAGCCTTCAGCATTTCTGGACGGATCTCATCAACCCCTGCGGCTTTGCCACTGTGGAGTTGTTTGACTACCTCAGTGACTTCCATCAGGGAAATTGACGATGACCCCCCATCAGCTTCCAGCTCTGCCTCTACCATAGTCGGATTCAGGAGTTCCTCAAAGTGCTCCTTCCACCGGCCGATAACCTTCTCAGTCAAAGTCAACAGGGTCCCACCCTTGCTGTACACAGCTTGGATGGTTCCTCGCTTCCCCCTCCTGAGGTGCCGGATGGTTTTCCAGAAGCACCTTGGTGCCGACCAAAAGTCCTTCTCCATAGCTCCTCAGAACTTCTCCCACACCCACTGCTTTGCCTCTGACACGGCAGAGGCTGCCGCCCTTCTAGTCCTTTGGTACCCTGCAACTGTTTCTGGAGTCCTCCCGGATAACATAACCCGGAAGGACTCCTTCTTCAGTCGGACAGCTTCCCTGACCACCGTACAATGACCTTTTTCATATATATTTTTATGGCATATGAATATATAAAATAAAGATATATTACATAAAATAATGTAATAAGAAAGACGTTGTATAGTGATAGGTCTTTTTTATTACATTATTTTATTTGCTGACATACTATTCTGATTTATTCTGACTTAGTTTCTGACTGACTATACTATGACATTTTTATGCCATATAAGATCAAATGTACATAAATAGCAGACTCCACCACACACTTTTTTAGAACTATTTAATGTGTTAAAATTGTTAAAAACAAAAGTATTTCAATGCTTGGTCTCTGTCTCCACAATTCATATTCTTCAATGTCAGAGATGATGTCTCCATCTCAATGCACAGCACTGTTAACAAGCACAATTCTTAGTTATTCGTGTTACAACGTTTTCAGTTGGTTGCTCACAAACTTTTTTTTACAGCCAGGTTTAAACTGTTTGACATTCTTACAATAAGAAAAAAAAACTGCATTTTATATTTCTTTTAAAAAGCGCAAAACTGAAAACAAGGACTGGTATTGTTCCATTAAGATCACAGCAGATTTTAAACACCTTGGGAAAAATGTTAACATCCTCTTCCAATTATGTCACAACCCTGTTCAAACGTAAGTGATGTGAACACCTCGACTATCTACAATCTCAGACACGTTGAGGTGAACGTGGTTCTGGGATGTTTTGGCTTTTCCTTGAAAACAAAGTGATTCCTTTACTTGCAAGGTCCAAAGAAGGGTTTAAAAAAAAGTGTTTAGTAGATCCTAGAGTGGGAGGAAACTGTGGGAGATTATTTATGCTTTTGCATATTTTAGTTTTTGTAATAGGCCTACAGAACTGTATTTGATTACATATGATTAACTCAAGGGTCGCCCAATGTATGATCGGCTTCTTACTGTAGTCTTATTTGTAATTCATGTTGATTGTGGTGAAGCCAAACACAATTTATATAATATAATAAGCGGATTATAAGGTTTCTAACTACCTTTAACTTTGATTGTTTTAAATTGAATGTAGTTAAACTGAATGACAAATTAGTAAATGTTAACCTAAAGATTTATCTTAAAATTAATTTATTCCGGACATTACAAAATCGGCACGCATGTATGAACAATTCAATAAACAATCTTAAACTATATTTGGTTAGTGAACCAGAACATTTTACAGATTAGGGGATTGTGATGTTCATCCTTCGGTGTGTGAAGATAATTAATTGATTTACAAATACACTTTTATTTTTTGATAAATCACGTTATGCAGCTGTGGAACAAATATTCAGATGAGAGACTTAAAAAATAAAAGACTGAGTAAAAATAATATTCAAAGGCAATGTTTCAGTCAGGATTTGAAGCTAACTGACGTTACTAAAGTAAAATATTTGGTAAGAGCTAACTATAGCTACATTAGCTAAACATGTCCTAGCTACTCGAGAGATGGTTAGTAAACTTACATTTTCATATCTATTATCTGATAACAATCGTGTAACCTCATGCAAAAATCGTATTACCGTATGCAACTGTCACTGTTATCGTTTGCCCTGACATTTTGATTTTTAGCGTCCTCTAATTAACGTACAACACAAATCCCGCGGCTAGCTTTAGCTAACTGTTGCTAAATAACTACTTCTGGGACAGTCCGGAAACAGTTCTTCTAACGTCTAACGTCTTTATTTATTTGTCAACGGAAGAGTTAGAGTACATACAGAAAACAAATGTAAATTAAACGGATCAAAATCGTTATAACTAGAAAGTACGTGTTGTTGTTTTAAGCGCAAGCATATTGTAATTACACAATAAATATAAAAACACATTATGAGTTTTGACACATTTTTAGTTTGTAACACCTGTCAAATGTGCCATATTTAACAAGCTGTCGGCAAAAGTGTCCAAAAGTTAGTTGTGGAGTCAGACTAAATGTAATTAATAATTAATAATTAACAATGTAGAAAAATGTAGTGTCTTGTGTGAGAGCACAACCAGTGTTGCCAACTCCTCGGTAAGGAAAGTCTCCTCTCTGCAGCTGCTGCGCGAGGCTACTGTGAGACTGACCGCCTGTGAGAGCTTTGGGACGGCGGAGGGTTCACGGCAGCACTCGCTGCTCCTTGAAGACAGTAACTGCAGAACGATACGAGTCTCCAAAACACCAGAAAGTCTCCAAAAACACCAGAAAAAGTCGCTAGATTTGTCGCTAGTAGCTTTTGACATCATGTCATAAACGAGTGTCTAGCGACTCTGAGATATTAGTAATACAGTAGCCAGAGTATTACCCTCATCAACAGTTTAGCCTATAGGCTACTGTCAAACTGCATCATCATGTCTGCTAATATTCAAGATGTTTGAACGAAAAAGGTATTTTGAGATTCATTGAGAGTGTGGATAAAGGAGCTTTTATCTTGTATTGGTCTTGAAAGACTCATTTAAATCACATTGAAAAATAAAGTGGTTTTGTCCATCAAATGCAAAGACACTAGGGGGGAAGATAAGCTAATTAACATTTAACAAAGTATAGCTGTGGCTGATGGAAATGTCAATATTATTTTCAGGTATTTTGTTATAAATCAAAGTATTATATATATGGAAATGTTGACCTGATGATAGCACTGGATGTAAACATGAAAAAGTGTATTTGTTAGGGAATAATTGTCAAAAGTTGATTATATTGTTCGACTCTCTGAACTTATGGTTATAAAAGTGTTCCTACAAGTGTATAAGCTAAGGACAAAGATTTGGTAATTAGAATTTTGTTGAAAAAGATGACTGCAAGTTTTGTATACATGGCATCTATGGTGATATATCGATTATATGACAGATCAGTGTGTTCAATTTCATAGCAATCCATCCAATAGTTGTCACAACATTTTATTAAAACCCCAAAAACCTCATGGTGGCACTAGGGGGTAAAGTGATGGGATCACCAAAGTCAGTAAGTAACTTACAAATGACTAAAGAAATATACAAAACAACTATAAAGTCACAAAATAACAAAAACACACAAAGAGACACAACATGTATAAACATGGAGTACATACAGTAGTTTTAAAGTGTATTGCCTTTTATGAAACATATGTTATTCTATGAACACCCATTCTAGAATGTTAAGTGATGTCATATCAAGAATTGTCTCAGATACAAAAAACAACAGAGAATTGTTCATTCCCTACAAACCTGCTGAACAGAGTGCATCAGAAAATATACACAGAGAGAGAAAGTATACCAAGGATGGACAAAACGATGATTGTAAGCCAGCACCTCCTTGCGGAAACGGAGCTGGCGAATAGCTTAAGGAAACTGACCCTGGAGGAGAGGAGACTGGAGGTCAGAAAGCAAATGTTTGTTGAGCTGAGAGAAATGGAGTTGAACCGTAGACAGAAAGTCGCTCTGGAGACCCTGCAGCAATGCAAAAGGGACAGAGAGGAGGAAGAACAAGAGGCAGAAAGGGCACTGCAGGAAAGCATGGAGATGGCGAGGAGGCAGGAGTTTGAGCAGAGCCAACTGAAAGTAGAAAGACTTCAGTGGCAACAGGTGATGCTAACAAGCCCCACCTGTAGCTTCAGTTCTCTGAAAAAAGACCAACAGAGTGAACCAAGATCTGCTGAGCTCTGCCGCCATAAGAGCGCCAAAGTCCACCCAGTGAACCTGCCCTCTGACACCAAACACAAAACTCTCCACAACAACTGGGTTGGCGAGAAAACAATGGAAAGTGTACCAGCCAAAGACAACAGCGCCACCTATCTGCTCTTTGTTGCTAAGTCAAACCCCACATGTGAAGGTGTGTATCATAATCCTTCCATTCCTCTGCACTGACCTTGTATTGAACTAGTTAGTTTGTATTTAATTGTAAGAAAATTGTAAGTAACATTTTATATTCTTTTGTCTCAAGAAAAAAAACCCAAAGTCAACAAGTCCCTGCAGTGGATTCAGGACCGACTGAAGGTTGGACACTGGGTCGACAAGTACCAGCACTACGCGGACAAGGAGAGGGAAATGCGCACGCGCAATGCAGAGCAGCAGTATGAAAGCTGGATTGCTTTCCACCAAATCAGCAGCATGAATGGCACTTACTTTTACTAATTCACTTCTTTTTTTCTTTGTTTTATTATTTACTGTGGTACTGTGCTTATGGTGTCGCCTGCTGGAGAGTCTGCAGTTGCTCAGATGGGGATCAGACACTATACAAGCATGATGTCTACCTGTTTCTGTTCTGCTGCAGTAGACTCAGTCCTGGAGGGCTGATGAGAGAGGCTCACGCACACACCTCCCTCAACAAAATTTCTGTCAAATGTTTTATTTGTACTATGTTGTTTATCCTGTACACATGACATCTATTGCACGTCTGTCCGTCCTGGGAGAGGGATCCCTCCTCAGTTGCTCTCCCTGAGGTTTCTTCCATTTTTTCCCCTTTAATTTTGGGGTTTCTTTTAGGAAGTTTTTCCTTGTGCGATGCGAGGGTCTAAGGACAGAGGATGTCGTAACCTGTACAGTCTGTAAAGCACACTGAGACAAATGTATAATTTCTGATATTGGGCTATACAAATGAATTTGATTTGATTTGATTTGATGATTTGAAAACACCCGAGCTCCTCCCGTCTGTCATTTTTACCTGGCTCAGGACAGGAGTATTCCACAACCAACCACTTGTGGAAACTCCTGTGACTGTGGACAGGACTCTTGCCACACTTGTTGGAAGAGTCCAGTCCACTGTAATTTCACCTGGCTGTGGACACGACTCTTGCCACACTTGTTGGAAGAGTCGTGTACACAACCAGGTAAAAATGACAGAAGAGGAGGTGCGGTTTTTCAGGCCACTCCCGACTCTCCCCAGCAGGAGGCGCCATGGCCACAGTCCACCGTCACACTGCGTTTTCTTTTTTAGTGTGATGTATAAACTATAATAAAACTGTGTTGAAGTGAAAACCTCAAGTTGTACTGATTACTGTCTTACATAAATAGTGCTTAAGATGTGTTGAAATATATTGATACTCATATGACAAATGTTGGCATTGTGTGGTGAAGGAAAAAAGTAATCATCTAAAAGTTGTCAAGTTCCTGGAAACTTCACAGTGACTGAAGGAAGTTAATGCTGCGAGCCAAGAAACATCATTTACATAGAAATCACATTTTTACGAATTAAGTGTAATTAACGGAAAGAAATATTTGTTAATGTGATGATTTTGTTGGCCAGTTAATCTGGTCCTGGTTTAACCTTTACAAATGATAATTAACCAAAGAACTCAATGTTAAGTTAAAACACATCATTTATTTTGCATGTTTAAAATAACCTGCAGACATTTGAACAGGCTCAGGGGGAATTATCTCCACTTTTGAGAACTCTTTTAAAAACAAAACGGTAATGACCGAACTACACAAAACTAGAATACAAATAAGAGAAATAAAAATAAGCTTGGTAATACTGGTGATGGACGAGACTGATGAAGAAGCGTTAGACAGAAGAAAAGGGGAATAATGTTTTTACAAAAGGTTCAGTATGTTACAAGGCCACATGCTTGCACGGTGGTGCTAATAATACACTTTAAAATTGACTTTAAAGTGTTACATTTAAAAAGGGAATATGGTGTGGTGATGGGGAAACACTGAAGACCATACCAACAACATTTACTTTACAGACATGTGGAGTAGACATGTTGTAACTGTAAAGCAAAACACTAGCAGGGTTATTTCTGATTTACTAACATCCATCCATCCATCCATCGTCTACCACTTATCCGGGGTCGGGTCGCGGGGGCAGCAGCTCCAGTAAGGAACCCCAATCTTCCCTTCTCCGGGCCACATCCTCCAGCTCCGACTGGGGGATCCTGAGGCGTTCCCAGGCCAGTGAGGAGATATAATCTCTCCACCGAGTCCTGGGTCTTCCCCGGGGTCTCCTCCCAGCTGGACGTGCCTGGAACACCTCCCTAGGGAGGCGCCCAGGTGGCATCCTTACTAGATGCCCGAACCCCCTCAACTGGCTCCTTTCAACGTAAAGGAGCAGTGGCTCTACTCCGAGTCTCTCATGGATGGCTGAGCTTCTCACCCTCTCTCTAAGGGAGACGCCAGCCACCCGTCTGAGAAAACCCATTTTGACCGCTTGTACCCGTGATCTCGTTCTTTCGGTCGTGACCCAGCCTTCATGACCATAGGTGAGGGTAGGAACGAAGATCGACCGGTAGATTGAGAGCTTTGCCTTTTGGCTCAGCTCTCTTTTCGTCACAACGGTGCGGTAAAGTGACTGTAGTACCGCCCCCGCTACTCCGATTCTCCGGCTAATCTCTCGCTCCATCGTCCCCTCACTCGCGAACAAGACCCCGAGGTACTTGAACTCCTTCACTTGGGGTAAAGGCTCATTCCCTACCCGGAGTAGGCAATCCACTGGTTTCCTGCTGAGAGCCATGGCCTCAGATTTTGAGGTGCTGATCCTCATCCCAACCGCTTCACACTCGACTGCGAACTGATCCAGTGACTGTTGAAGGTCACAGACCGATGATGCCATAAGGACCACATCATCTGCAAAGAGCAGCGATGAGATCCTCAGGTCACCGAACTGCAACCCCTCTCCTCCACGACTACACCTCGATATCCTATCCATGAAAATCACGAACAGGATTGGTGATAAAGTGCAGCCCTGGTGGAGGCCAACATTCACTGGGAACGAGTCCGACTTACTGCCGAGTATCCGGACACAACTCTCGCTTTGGGCGTACAGGGATTGGATGGCCGTCACAAGTGACCCCCTAACCCCATACTCACGCAGCACCTCCCACATACACCTTCTCCAGATCCACAAAACACATGTAGACCGGATGGGCGTACTCCCAGGCCCCTTCCAGGATCCTTGCGAGAGTGAAGAGTTGGTCCGTTGTTCCACGACCAGGACGGAATCCGCATTGTTCCTCTTCAATCAGAGGTTCGACTACCGGCCGAACCCTCCTTTCCAGTACCTTGGAGTAGACTTTACCAGGGAGGCTGAGAAGTGTGATACCCCTGTAGTTGGCACACACTCTCTGGTTCCCCTTTTTAAATAGGGGAACCACCACCCCGGTCTGCCAACCCCTAGGCACTGTCCCAGACTTCCACGCAATGTTGACGAGGCGTGTCAACCAAGACAGCCCCTCAACACCCAAAGCCTTCAGCATTTCTGGACGGATCTCATCAACCCCTGCGGCTTTGCCACTGTGGAGTTGTTTGACTACCTCAGTGACTTCCATCAGGGAAATTGACGATGACCCCCCATCAGCTTCCAGCTCTGCCTCTACCATAGTCGGATTCAGGAGTTCCTCAAAGTGCTCCTTCCACCGGCCGATAACCTTCTCAGTCAAAGTCAACAGGGTCCCACCCTTGCTGTACACAGCTTGGATGGTTCCTCGCTTCCCCCTCCTGAGGTGCCGGATGGTTTTCCAGAAGCACCTTGGTGCCGACCAAAAGTCCTTCTCCATAGCTCCTCAGAACTTCTCCCACACCCACTGCTTTGCCTCTGACACGGCAGAGGCTGCCGCCCTTCTAGTCCTTTGGTACCCTGCAACTGTTTCTGGAGTCCTCCCGGATAACATAACCCGGAAGGACTCCTTCTTCAGTCGGACAGCTTCCCTGACCACCGTACAATGACCTTTTTCATATATATTTTTATGGCATATGAATATATAAAATAAAGATATATTACATAAAATAATGTAATAAGAAAGACGTTGTATAGTGATAGGTCTTTTTTATTACATTATTTTATTTGCTGACATACTATTCTGATTTATTCTGACTTAGTTTCTGACTGACTATACTATGACATTTTTATGCCATATAAGATCAAATGTACATAAATAGCAGACTCCACCACACACTTTTTTAGAACTATTTAATGTGTTAAAATTGTTAAAAACAAAAGTATTTCAATGCTTGGTCTCTGTCTCCACAATTCATATTCTTCAATGTCAGAGATGATGTCTCCATCTCAATGCACAGCACTGTTAACAAGCACAATTCTTAGTTATTCGTGTTACAACGTTTTCAGTTGGTTGCTCACAAACTTTTTTTTACAGCCAGGTTTAAACTGTTTGACATTCTTACAATAAGAAAAAAAAACTGCATTTTATATTTCTTTTAAAAAGCGCAAAACTGAAAACAAGGACTGGTATTGTTCCATTAAGATCACAGCAGATTTTAAACACCTTGGGAAAAATGTTAACATCCTCTTCCAATTATGTCACAACCCTGTTCAAACGTAAGTGATGTGAACACCTCGACTATCTACAATCTCAGACACGTTGAGGTGAACGTGGTTCTGGGATGTTTTGGCTTTTCCTTGAAAACAAAGTGATTCCTTTACTTGCAAGGTCCAAAGAAGGGTTTAAAAAAAAAGTGTTTAGTAGATCCTAGAGTGGGAGGAAACTGTGGGAGATTATTTATGCTTTTGCATATTTTAGTTTTTGTAATAGGCCTACAGAACTGTATTTGATTACATATGATTAACTCAAGGGTCGCCCAATGTATGATCGGCTTCTTACTGTAGTCTTATTTGTAATTCATGTTGATTGTGGTGAAGCCAAACACAATTTATATAATATAATAAGCGGATTATAAGGTTTCTAACTACCTTTAACTTTGATTGTTTTAAATTGAATGTAGTTAAACTGAATGACAAATTAGTAAATGTTAACCTAAAGATTTATCTTAAAATTAATTTATTCCGGACATTACAAAATCGGCACGCATGTATGAACAATTCAATAAACAATCTTAAACTATATTTGGTTAGTGAACCAGAACATTTTACAGATTAGGGGATTGTGATGTTCATCCTTCGGTGTGTGAAGATAATTAATTGATTTACAAATACACTTTTATTTTTTGATAAATCACGTTATGCAGCTGTGGAACAAATATTCAGATGAGAGACTTAAAAAATAAAAGACTGAGTAAAAATAATATTCAAAGGCAATGTTTCAGTCAGGATTTGAAGCTAACTGACGTTACTAAAGTAAAATATTTGGTAAGAGCTAACTATAGCTACATTAGCTAAACATGTCCTAGCTACTCGAGAGATGGTTAGTAAACTTACATTTTCATATCTATTATCTGATAACAATCGTGTAACCTCATGCAAAAATCGTATTACCGTATGCAACTGTCACTGTTATCGTTTGCCCTGACATTTTGATTTTTAGCGTCCTCTAATTAACGTACAACACAAATCCCGCGGCTAGCTTTAGCTAACTGTTGCTAAATAACTACTTCTGGGACAGTCCGGAAACAGTTCTTCTAACGTCTAACGTCTTTATTTATTTGTCAACGGAAGAGTTAGAGTACATACAGAAAACAAATGTAAATTAAACGGATCAAAATCGTTATAACTAGAAAGTACGTGTTGTTGTTTTAAGCGCAAGCATATTGTAATTACACAATAAATATAAAAACACATTATGAGTTTTGACACATTTTTAGTTTGTAACACCTGTCAAATGTGCCATATTTAACAAGCTGTCGGCAAAAGTGTCCAAAAGTTAGTTGTGGAGTCAGACTAAATGTAATTAATAATTAATAATTAACAATGTAGAAAAATGTAGTGTCTTGTGTGAGAGCACAACCAGTGTTGCCAACTCCTCGGTAAGGAAAGTCTCCTCTCTGCAGCTGCTGCGCGAGGCTACTGTGAGACTGACCGCCTGTGAGAGCTTTGGGACGGCGGAGGGTTCACGGCAGCACTCGCTGCTCCTTGAAGACAGTAACTGCAGAACGATACGAGTCTCCAAAACACCAGAAAGTCTCCAAAAACACCAGAAAAAGTCGCTAGATTTGTCGCTAGTAGCTTTTGACATCATGTCATAAACGAGTGTCTAGCGACTCTGAGATATTAGTAATACAGTAGCCAGAGTATTACCCTCATCAACAGTTTAGCCTATAGGCTACTGTCAAACTGCATCATCATGTCTGCTAATATTCAAGATGTTTGAACGAAAAAGGTATTTTGAGATTCATTGAGAGTGTGGATAAAGGAGCTTTTATCTTGTATTGGTCTTGAAAGACTCATTTAAATCACATTGAAAAATAAAGTGGTTTTGTCCATCAAATGCAAAGACACTAGGGGGGAAGATAAGCTAATTAACATTTAACAAAGTATAGCTGTGGCTGATGGAAATGTCAATATTATTTTCAGGTATTTTGTTATAAATCAAAGTATTATATATATGGAAATGTTGACCTGATGATAGCACTGGATGTAAACATGAAAAAGTGTATTTGTTAGGGAATAATTGTCAAAAGTTGATTATATTGTTCGACTCTCTGAACTTATGGTTATAAAAGTGTTCCTACAAGTGTATAAGCTAAGGACAAAGATTTGGTAATTAGAATTTTGTTGAAAAAGATGACTGCAAGTTTTGTATACATGGCATCTATGGTGATATATCGATTATATGACAGATCAGTGTGTTCAATTTCATAGCAATCCATCCAATAGTTGTCACAACATTTTATTAAAACCCCAAAAACCTCATGGTGGCACTAGGGGGTAAAGTGATGGGATCACCAAAGTCAGTAAGTAACTTACAAATGACTAAAGAAATATACAAAACAACTATAAAGTCACAAAATAACAAAAACACACAAAGAGACACAACATGTATAAACATGGAGTACATACAGTAGTTTTAAAGTGTATTGCCTTTTATGAAACATATGTTATTCTATGAACACCCATTCTAGAATGTTAAGTGATGTCATATCAAGAATTGTCTCAGATACAAAAAACAACAGAGAATTGTTCATTCCCTACAAACCTGCTGAACAGAGTGCATCAGAAAATATACACAGAGAGAGAAAGTATACCAAGGATGGACAAAACGATGATTGTAAGCCAGCACCTCCTTGCGGAAACGGAGCTGGCGAATAGCTTAAGGAAACTGACCCTGGAGGAGAGGAGACTGGAGGTCAGAAAGCAAATGTTTGTTGAGCTGAGAGAAATGGAGTTGAACCGTAGACAGAAAGTCGCTCTGGAGACCCTGCAGCAATGCAAAAGGGACAGAGAGGAGGAAGAACAAGAGGCAGAAAGGGCACTGCAGGAAAGCATGGAGATGGCGAGGAGGCAGGAGTTTGAGCAGAGCCAACTGAAAGTAGAAAGACTTCAGTGGCAACAGGTGATGCTAACAAGCCCCACCTGTAGCTTCAGTTCTCTGAAAAAAGACCAACAGAGTGAACCAAGATCTGCTGAGCTCTGCCGCCATAAGAGCGCCAAAGTCCACCCAGTGAACCTGCCCTCTGACACCAAACACAAAACTCTCCACAACAACTGGGTTGGCGAGAAAACAATGGAAAGTGTACCAGCCAAAGACAACAGCGCCACCTATCTGCTCTTTGTTGCTAAGTCAAACCCCACATGTGAAGGTGTGTATCATAATCCTTCCATTCCTCTGCACTGACCTTGTATTGAACTAGTTAGTTTGTATTTAATTGTAAGAAAATTGTAAGTAACATTTTATATTCTTTTGTCTCAAGAAAAAAAACCCAAAGTCAACAAGTCCCTGCAGTGGATTCAGGACCGACTGAAGGTTGGACACTGGGTCGACAAGTACCAGCACTACGCGGACAAGGAGAGGGAAATGCGCACGCGCAATGCAGAGCAGCAGTATGAAAGCTGGATTGCTTTCCACCAAATCAGCAGCATGAATGGCACTTACTTTTACTAATTCACTTCTTTTTTTCTTTGTTTTATTATTTACTGTGGTACTGTGCTTATGGTGTCGCCTGCTGGAGAGTCTGCAGTTGCTCAGATGGGGATCAGACACTATACAAGCATGATGTCTACCTGTTTCTGTTCTGCTGCAGTAGACTCAGTCCTGGAGGGCTGATGAGAGAGGCTCACGCACACACCTCCCTCAACAAAATTTCTGTCAAATGTTTTATTTGTACTATGTTGTTTATCCTGTACACATGACATCTATTGCACGTCTGTCCGTCCTGGGAGAGGGATCCCTCCTCAGTTGCTCTCCCTGAGGTTTCTTCCATTTTTTCCCCTTTAATTTTGGGGTTTCTTTTAGGAAGTTTTTCCTTGTGCGATGCGAGGGTCTAAGGACAGAGGATGTCGTAACCTGTACAGTCTGTAAAGCACACTGAGACAAATGTATAATTTCTGATATTGGGCTATACAAATGAATTTGATTTGATTTGATTTGATGATTTGAAAACACCCGAGCTCCTCCCGTCTGTCATTTTTACCTGGCTCAGGACAGGAGTATTCCACAACCAACCACTTGTGGAAACTCCTGTGACTGTGGACAGGACTCTTGCCACACTTGTTGGAAGAGTCCAGTCCACTGTAATTTCACCTGGCTGTGGACACGACTCTTGCCACACTTGTTGGAAGAGTCGTGTACACAACCAGGTAAAAATGACAGAAGAGGAGGTGCGGTTTTTCAGGCCACTCCCGACTCTCCCCAGCAGGAGGCGCCATGGCCACAGTCCACCGTCACACTGCGTTTTCTTTTTTAGTGTGATGTATAAACTATAATAAAACTGTGTTGAAGTGAAAACCTCAAGTTGTACTGATTACTGTCTTACATAAATAGTGCTTAAGATGTGTTGAAATATATTGATACTCATATGACAAATGTTGGCATTGTGTGGTGAAGGAAAAAAGTAATCATCTAAAAGTTGTCAAGTTCCTGGAAACTTCACAGTGACTGAAGGAAGTTAATGCTGCGAGCCAAGAAACATCATTTACATAGAAATCACATTTTTACGAATTAAGTGTAATTAACGGAAAGAAATATTTGTTAATGTGATGATTTTGTTGGCCAGTTAATCTGGTCCTGGTTTAACCTTTACAAATGATAATTAACCAAAGAACTCAATGTTAAGTTAAAACACATCATTTATTTTGCATGTTTAAAATAACCTGCAGACATTTGAACAGGCTCAGGGGGAATTATCTCCACTTTTGAGAACTCTTTTAAAAACAAAACGGTAATGACCGAACTACACAAAACTAGAATACAAATAAGAGAAATAAAAATAAGCTTGGTAATACTGGTGATGGACGAGACTGATGAAGAAGCGTTAGACAGAAGAAAAGGGGAATAATGTTTTTACAAAAGGTTCAGTATGTTACAAGGCCACATGCTTGCACGGTGGTGCTAATAATACACTTTAAAATTGACTTTAAAGTGTTACATTTAAAAAGGGAATATGGTGTGGTGATGGGGAAACACTGAAGACCATACCAACAACATTTACTTTACAGACATGTGGAGTAGACATGTTGTAACTGTAAAGCAAAACACTAGCAGGGTTATTTCTGATTTACTAACATCCATCCATCCATCCATCGTCTACCACTTATCCGGGGTCGGGTCGCGGGGGCAGCAGCTCCAGTAAGGAACCCCAATCTTCCCTTCTCCGGGCCACATCCTCCAGCTCCGACTGGGGGATCCTGAGGCGTTCCCAGGCCAGTGAGGAGATATAATCTCTCCACCGAGTCCTGGGTCTTCCCCGGGGTCTCCTCCCAGCTGGACGTGCCTGGAACACCTCCCTAGGGAGGCGCCCAGGTGGCATCCTTACTAGATGCCCGAACCCCCTCAACTGGCTCCTTTCAACGTAAAGGAGCAGTGGCTCTACTCCGAGTCTCTCATGGATGGCTGAGCTTCTCACCCTCTCTCTAAGGGAGACGCCAGCCACCCGTCTGAGAAAACCCATTTTGACCGCTTGTACCCGTGATCTCGTTCTTTCGGTCGTGACCCAGCCTTCATGACCATAGGTGAGGGTAGGAACGAAGATCGACCGGTAGATTGAGAGCTTTGCCTTTTGGCTCAGCTCTCTTTTCGTCACAACGGTGCGGTAAAGTGACTGTAGTACCGCCCCCGCTACTCCGATTCTCCGGCTAATCTCTCGCTCCATCGTCCCCTCACTCGCGAACAAGACCCCGAGGTACTTGAACTCCTTCACTTGGGGTAAAGGCTCATTCCCTACCCGGAGTAGGCAATCCACTGGTTTCCTGCTGAGAGCCATGGCCTCAGATTTTGAGGTGCTGATCCTCATCCCAACCGCTTCACACTCGACTGCGAACTGATCCAGTGACTGTTGAAGGTCACAGACCGATGATGCCATAAGGACCACATCATCTGCAAAGAGCAGCGATGAGATCCTCAGGTCACCGAACTGCAACCCCTCTCCTCCACGACTACACCTCGATATCCTATCCATGAAAATCACGAACAGGATTGGTGATAAAGTGCAGCCCTGGTGGAGGCCAACATTCACTGGGAACGAGTCCGACTTACTGCCGAGTATCCGGACACAACTCTCGCTTTGGGCGTACAGGGATTGGATGGCCGTCACAAGTGACCCCCTAACCCCATACTCACGCAGCACCTCCCACATACACCTTCTCCAGATCCACAAAACACATGTAGACCGGATGGGCGTACTCCCAGGCCCCTTCCAGGATCCTTGCGAGAGTGAAGAGTTGGTCCGTTGTTCCACGACCAGGACGGAATCCGCATTGTTCCTCTTCAATCAGAGGTTCGACTACCGGCCGAACCCTCCTTTCCAGTACCTTGGAGTAGACTTTACCAGGGAGGCTGAGAAGTGTGATACCCCTGTAGTTGGCACACACTCTCTGGTTCCCCTTTTTAAATAGGGGAACCACCACCCCGGTCTGCCAACCCCTAGGCACTGTCCCAGACTTCCACGCAATGTTGACGAGGCGTGTCAACCAAGACAGCCCCTCAACACCCAAAGCCTTCAGCATTTCTGGACGGATCTCATCAACCCCTGCGGCTTTGCCACTGTGGAGTTGTTTGACTACCTCAGTGACTTCCATCAGGGAAATTGACGATGACCCCCCATCAGCTTCCAGCTCTGCCTCTACCATAGTCGGATTCAGGAGTTCCTCAAAGTGCTCCTTCCACCGGCCGATAACCTTCTCAGTCAAAGTCAACAGGGTCCCACCCTTGCTGTACACAGCTTGGATGGTTCCTCGCTTCCCCCTCCTGAGGTGCCGGATGGTTTTCCAGAAGCACCTTGGTGCCGACCAAAAGTCCTTCTCCATAGCTCCTCAGAACTTCTCCCACACCCACTGCTTTGCCTCTGACACGGCAGAGGCTGCCGCCCTTCTAGTCCTTTGGTACCCTGCAACTGTTTCTGGAGTCCTCCCGGATAACATAACCCGGAAGGACTCCTTCTTCAGTCGGACAGCTTCCCTGACCACCGTACAATGACCTTTTTCATATATATTTTTATGGCATATGAATATATAAAATAAAGATATATTACATAAAATAATGTAATAAGAAAGACGTTGTATAGTGATAGGTCTTTTTTATTACATTATTTTATTTGCTGACATACTATTCTGATTTATTCTGACTTAGTTTCTGACTGACTATACTATGACATTTTTATGCCATATAAGATCAAATGTACATAAATAGCAGACTCCACCACACACTTTTTTAGAACTATTTAATGTGTTAAAATTGTTAAAAACAAAAGTATTTCAATGCTTGGTCTCTGTCTCCACAATTCATATTCTTCAATGTCAGAGATGATGTCTCCATCTCAATGCACAGCACTGTTAACAAGCACAATTCTTAGTTATTCGTGTTACAACGTTTTCAGTTGGTTGCTCACAAACTTTTTTTTACAGCCAGGTTTAAACTGTTTGACATTCTTACAATAAGAAAAAAAAAACTGCATTTTATATTTCTTTTAAAAAGCGCAAAACTGAAAACAAGGACTGGTATTGTTCCATTAAGATCACAGCAGATTTTAAACACCTTGGGAAAAATGTTAACATCCTCTTCCAATTATGTCACAACCCTGTTCAAACGTAAGTGATGTGAACACCTCGACTATCTACAATCTCAGACACGTTGAGGTGAACGTGGTTCTGGGATGTTTTGGCTTTTCCTTGAAAACAAAGTGATTCCTTTACTTGCAAGGTCCAAAGAAGGGTTTTAAAAAAAAGTGTTTAGTAGATCCTAGAGTGGGAGGAAACTGTGGGAGATTATTTATGCTTTTGCATATTTTAGTTTTTGTAATAGGCCTACAGAACTGTATTTGATTACATATGATTAACTCAAGGGTCGCCCAATGTATGATCGGCTTCTTACTGTAGTCTTATTTGTAATTCATGTTGATTGTGGTGAAGCCAATCACAATTTATATAATATAATAAGCGGATTATAAGGTTTCTAACTACCTTTAACTTTGATTGTTTTAAATTGAATGTAGTTAAACTGAATGACAAATCAGTAAATGTTAACCTAAAGATTTATCTTAAAATTAATTTATTCCGGACATTACAAAATCGGCACGCATGTATGAACAATTCAATAAACAATCTTAAACTATATTTGGTTAGTGAACCAGAACATTTTACAGATTAGGGGATTGTGATGTTCATCCTTCGGTGTGTGAAGATAATTAATTGATTTACAAATACACTTTTATTTTTTGATAAATCACGTTATGCAGCTGTGGAACAAATATTCAGATGAGAGACTTAAAAAATAAAAGACTGAGTAAAAATAATATTCAAAGGCAATGTTTCAGTCAGGATTTGAAGCTAACTGACGTTACTAAAGTAAAATATTTGGTAAGAGCTAACTATAGCTACATTAGCTAAACATGTCCTAGCTACTCGAGAGATGGTTAGTAAACTTACATTTTCATATCTATTATCTGATAACAATCGTGTAACCTCATGCAAAAATCGTATTACCGTATGCAACTGTCACTGTTATCGTTTGCCCTGACATTTTGATTTTTAGCGTCCTCTAATTAACGTACAACACAAATCCCGCGGCTAGCTTTAGCTAACTGTTGCTAAATAACTACTTCTGGGACAGTCCGGAAACAGTTCTTCTAACGTCTAACGTCTTTATTTATTTGTCAACGGAAGAGTTAGAGTACATACAGAAAACAAATGTAAATTAAACGGATCAAAATCGTTATAACTAGAAAGTACGTGTTGTTGTTTTAAGCGCAAGCATATTGTAATTACACAATAAATATAAAAACACATTATGAGTTTTGACACATTTTTAGTTTGTAACACCTGTCAAATGTGCCATATTTAACAAGCTGTCGGCAAAAGTGTCCAAAAGTTAGTTGTGGAGTCAGACTAAATGTAATTAATAATTAATAATTAACAATGTAGAAAAATGTAGTGTCTTGTGTGAGAGCACAACCAGTGTTGCCAACTCCTCGGTAAGGAAAGTCTCCTCTCTGCAGCTGCTGCGCGAGGCTACTGTGAGACTGACCGCCTGTGAGAGCTTTGGGACGGCGGAGGGTTCACGGCAGCACTCGCTGCTCCTTGAAGACAGTAACTGCAGAACGATACGAGTCTCCAAAACACCAGAAAGTCTCCAAAAACACCAGAAAAAGTCGCTAGATTTGTCGCTAGTAGCTTTTGACATCATGTCATAAACGAGTGTCTAGCGACTCTGAGATATTAGTAATACAGTAGCCAGAGTATTACCCTCATCAACAGTTTAGCCTATAGGCTACTGTCAAACTGCATCATCATGTCTGCTAATATTCAAGATGTTTGAACGAAAAAGGTATTTTGAGATTCATTGAGAGTGTGGATAAAGGAGCTTTTATCTTGTATTGGTCTTGAAAGACTCATTTAAATCACATTGAAAAATAAAGTGGTTTTGTCCATCAAATGCAAAGACACTAGGGGGGAAGATAAGCTAATTAACATTTAACAAAGTATAGCTGTGGCTGATGGAAATGTCAATATTATTTTCAGGTATTTTGTTATAAATCAAAGTATTATATATATGGAAATGTTGACCTGATGATAGCACTGGATGTAAACATGAAAAAGTGTATTTGTTAGGGAATAATTGTCAAAAGTTGATTATATTGTTCGACTCTCTGAACTTATGGTTATAAAAGTGTTCCTACAAGTGTATAAGCTAAGGACAAAGATTTGGTAATTAGCATTTTGTTGAAAAAGATGACTGCAAGTTTTGTATACATGGCATCTATGGTGATATATCGATTATATGACAGATCAGTGTGTTCAATTTCATAGCAATCCATCCAATAGTTGTCACAACATTTTATTAAAACCCCAAAAACCTCATGGTGGCACTAGGGGGTAAAGTGATGGGATCACCAAAGTCAGTAAGTAACTTACAAATGACTAAAGAAATATACAAAACAACTATAAAGTCACAAAATAACAAAAACACACAAAGAGACACAACATGTATAAACATGGAGTACATACAGTAGTTTTAAAGTGTATTGCCTTTTATGAAACATATGTTATTCTATGAACACCCATTCTAGAATGTTAAGTGATGTCATATCAAGAATTGTCTCAGATACAAAAAACAACAGAGAATTGTTCATTCCCTACAAACCTGCTGAACAGAGTGCATCAGAAAGTATACACAGAGAGAGAAAGTATACCAAGGATGGACAAAACGATGATTGTAAGCCAGCACCTCCTTGCGGAAACGGAGCTGGCGAATAGCTTAAGGAAACTGACCCTGGAGGAGAGGAGACTGGAGGTCAGAAAGCAAATGTTTGTTGAGCTGAGAGAAATGGAGTTGAACCGTAGACAGAAAGTCGCTCTGGAGACCCTGCAGCAATGCAAAAGGGACAGAGAGGAGGAAGAACAAGAGGCAGAAAGGGCACTGCAGGAAAGCATGGAGATGGCGAGGAGGCAGGAGTTTGAGCAGAGCCAACTGAAAGTAGAAAGACTTCAGTGGCAACAGGTGATGCTAACAAGCCCCACCTGTAGCTTCAGTTCTCTGAAAAAAGACCAACAGAGTGAACCAAGATCTGCTGAGCTCTGCCGCCATAAGAGCGCCAAAGTCCACCCAGTGAACCTGCCCTCTGACACCAAACACAAAACTCTCCACAACAACTGGGTTGGCGAGAAAACAATGGAAAGTGTACCAGCCAAAGACAACAGCGCCACCTATCTGCTCTTTGTTGCTAAGTCAAACCCCACATGTGAAGGTGTGTATCATAATCCTTCCATTCCTCTGCACTGACCTTGTATTGAACTAGTTAGTTTGTATTTAATTGTAAGAAAATTGTAAGTAACATTTTATATTCTTTTGTCTCAAGAAAAAAAACCCAAAGTCAACAAGTCCCTGCAGTGGATTCAGGACCGACTGAAGGTTGGACACTGGGTCGACAAGTACCAGCACTACGCGGACAAGGAGAGGGAAATGCGCACGCGCAATGCAGAGCAGCAGTATGAAAGCTGGATTGCTTTCCACCAAATCAGCAGCATGAATGGCACTTACTTTTACTAATTCACTTCTTTTTTTCTTTGTTTTATTATTTACTGTGGTACTGTGCTTATGGTGTCGCCTGCTGGAGAGTCTGCAGTTGCTCAGATGGGGATCAGACACTATACAAGCATGATGTCTACCTGTTTCTGTTCTGCTGCAGTAGACTCAGTCCTGGAGGGCTGATGAGAGAGGCTCACGCACACACCTCCCTCAACAAAATTTCTGTCAAATGTTTTATTTGTACTATGTTGTTTATCCTGTACACATGACATCTATTGCACGTCTGTCCGTCCTGGGAGAGGGATCCCTCCTCAGTTGCTCTCCCTGAGGTTTCTTCCATTTTTTCCCCTTTAATTTTGGGGTTTCTTTTAGGAAGTTTTTCCTTGTGCGATGCGAGGGTCTAAGGACAGAGGATGTCGTAACCTGTACAGTCTGTAAAGCACACTGAGACAAATGTATAATTTCTGATATTGGGCTATACAAATGAATTTGATTTGATTTGATTTGATGATTTGAAAACACCCGAGCTCCTCCCGTCTGTCATTTTTACCTGGCTCAGGACAGGAGTATTCCACAACCAACCACTTGTGGAAACTCCTGTGACTGTGGACAGGACTCTTGCCACACTTGTTGGAAGAGTCCAGTCCACTGTAATTTCACCTGGCTGTGGACACGACTCTTGCCACACTTGTTGGAAGAGTCGTGTACACAACCAGGTAAAAATGACAGAAGAGGAGGTGCGGTTTTTCAGGCCACTCCCGACTCTCCCCAGCAGGAGGCGCCATGGCCACAGTCCACCGTCACACTGCGTTTTCTTTTTTAGTGTGATGTATAAACTATAATAAAACTGTGTTGAAGTGAAAACCTCAAGTTGTACTGATTACTGTCTTACATAAATAGTGCTTAAGATGTGTTGAAATATATTGATACTCATATGACAAATGTTGGCATTGTGTGGTGAAGGAAAAAAGTAATCATCTAAAAGTTGTCAAGTTCCTGGAAACTTCACAGTGACTGAAGGAAGTTAATGCTGCGAGCCAAGAAACATCATTTACATAGAAATCACATTTTTACGAATTAAGTGTAATTAACGGAAAGAAATATTTGTTAATGTGATGATTTTGTTGGCCAGTTAATCTGGTCCTGGTTTAACCTTTACAAATGATAATTAACCAAAGAACTCAATGTTAAGTTAAAACACATCATTTATTTTGCATGTTTAAAATAACCTGCAGACATTTGAACAGGCTCAGGGGGAATTATCTCCACTTTTGAGAACTCTTTTAAAAACAAAACGGTAATGACCGAACTACACAAAACTAGAATACAAATAAGAGAAATAAAAATAAGCTTGGTAATACTGGTGATGGACGAGACTGATGAAGAAGCGTTAGACAGAAGAAAAGGGGAATAATGTTTTTACAAAAGGTTCAGTATGTTACAAGGCCACATGCTTGCACGGTGGTGCTAATAATACACTTTAAAATTGACTTTAAAGTGTTACATTTAAAAAGGGAATATGGTGTGGTGATGGGGAAACACTGAAGACCATACCAACAACATTTACTTTACAGAAATGTGGAGTAGACATGTTGTAACTGTAAAGCAAAACACTAGCAGGGTTATTTCTGATTTACTAACATCCATCCATCCATCCATCGTCTACCACTTATCCGGGGTCGGGTCGCGGGGGCAGCAGCTCCAGTAAGGAACCCCAATCTTCCCTTCTCCGGGCCACATCCTCCAGCTCCGACTGGGGGATCCTGAGGCGTTCCCAGGCCAGTGAGGAGATATAATCTCTCCACCGAGTCCTGGGTCTTCCCCGGGGTCTCCTCCCAGCTGGACGTGCCTGGAACACCTCCCTAGGGAGGCGCCCAGGTGGCATCCTTACTAGATGCCCGAACCCCCTCAACTGGCTCCTTTCAACGTAAAGGAGCAGTGGCTCTACTCCGAGTCTCTCATGGATGGCTGAGCTTCTCACCCTATCTCTAAGGGAGACGCCAGCCACCCGTCTGAGAAAACCCATTTTGACCGCTTGTACCCGTGATCTCGTTCTTTCGGTCGTGACCCAGCCTTCATGACCATAGGTGAGGGTAGGAACGAAGATCGACCGGTAGATTGAGAGCTTTGCCTTTTGGCTCAGCTCTCTTTTCGTCACAACGGTGCGGTAAAGTGACTGTAGTACCGCCCCCGCTACTCCGATTCTCCGGCTAATCTCTCGCTCCATCGTCCCCTCACTCGCGAACAAGACCCCGAGGTACTTGAACTCCTTCACTTGGGGTAAAGGCTCATTCCCTACCCGGAGTAGGCAATCCACTGGTTTCCTGCTGAGAGCCATGGCCTCAGATTTTGAGGTGCTGATCCTCATCCCAACCGCTTCACACTCGACTGCGAACTGATCCAGTGACTGTTGAAGGTCACAGACCGATGATGCCATAAGGACCACATCATCTGCAAAGAGCAGCGATGAGATCCTCAGGTCACCGAACTGCAACCTCTCTCCTCCACGACTACACCTCGATATCCTATCCATGAAAATCACGAACAGGATTGGTGATAAAGTGCAGCCCTGGTGGAGGCCAACATTCACTGGGAACGAGTCCGACTTACTGCCGAGTATCCGGACACAACTCTCGCTTTGGGCGTACAGGGATTGGATGGCCGTCACAAGTGACCCCCTAACCCCATACTCACGCAGCACCTCCCACATACACCTTCTCCAGATCCACAAAACACATGTAGACCGGATGGGCGTACTCCCAGGCCCCTTCCAGGATCCTTGCGAGAGTGAAGAGTTGGTCCGTTGTTCCACGACCAGGACGGAATCCGCATTGTTCCTCTTCAATCAGAGGTTCGACTACCGGCCAAACCCTCCTTTCCAGTACCTTGGAGTAGACTTTACCAGGGAGGCTGAGAAGTGTGATACCCCTGTAGTTGGCACACACTCTCTGGTTCCCCTTTTTAAATAGGGGAACCACCACCCCGGTCTGCCAACCCCTAGGCACTGTCCCAGACTTCCACGCAATGTTGACGAGGCGTGTCAACCAAGACAGCCCCTCAACACCCAAAGCCTTCAGCATTTCTGGACGGATCTCATCAACCCCTGCGGCTTTGCCACTGTGGAGTTGTTTGACTACCTCAGTGACTTCCATCAGAGAAATTGACGATGACCCCCCATCAGCTTCCAGCTCTGCCTCTACCATAGTCGGATTCAGGAGTTCCTCAAAGTGCTCCTTCCACCGGCCGATAACCTTCTCAGTCAAAGTCAACAGGGTCCCACCCTTGCTGTACACAGCTTGGATGGTTCCTCGCTTCCCCCTCCTGAGGTGCCGGATGGTTTTCCAGAAGCACCTTGGTGCCGACCAAAAGTCCTTCTCCATAGCTTCTCAGAACTTCTCCCACACCCACTGCTTTGCCTCTGACACGGCAGAGGCTGCCGCCCTTCTAGTCCTTTGGTACCCTGCAACTGTTTCTGGAGTCCTCCCGGATAACATAACCCGGAAGGACTCCTTCTTCAGTCGGACAGCTTCCCTGACCACCGTACAATGACCTTTTTCATATATATTTTTATGGCATATGAATATATAAAATAAAGATATATTACATAAAATAATGTAATAAGAAAGACGTTGTATAGTGATAGGTCTTTTTTATTACATTATTTTATTTGCTGACATACTATTCTGATTTATTCTGACTTAGTTTCTGACTGACTATACTATGACATTTTTATGCCATATAAGATCAAATGTACATAAATAGCAGACTCCACCACACACTTTTTTAGAACTATTTAATGTGTTAAAATTGTTAAAAACAAAAGTATTTCAATGCTTGGTCTCTGTCTCCACAATTCATATTCTTCAATGTCAGAGATGATGTCTCCATCTCAATGCACAGCACTGTTAACAAGCACAATTCTTAGTTATTCGTGTTACAACGTTTTCAGTTGGTTGCTCACAAACTTTTTTTTACAGCCAGGTTTAAACTGTTTGACATTCTTACAATAAGAAAAAAAAACTGCATTTTATATTTCTTTTAAAAAGCGCAAAACTGAAAACAAGGACTGGTATTGTTCCATTAAGATCACAGCAGATTTTAAACACCTTGGGAAAAATGTTAACATCCTCTTCCAATTATGTCACAACCCTGTTCAAACGTAAGTGATGTGAACACCTCGACTATCTACAATCTCAGACACGTTGAGGTGAACGTGGTTCTGGGATGTTTTGGCTTTTCCTTGAAAACAAAGTGATTCCTTTACTTGCAAGGTCCAAAGAAGGGTTTAAAAAAAAAAGTGTTTAGTAGATCCTAGAGTGGGAGGAAACTGTGGGAGATTATTTATGCTTTTGCATATTTTAGTTTTTGTAATAGGCCTACAGAACTGTATTTGATTACATATGATTAACTCAAGGGTCGCCCAATGTATGATCGGCTTCTTACTGTAGTCTTATTTGTAATTCATGTTGATTGTGGTGAAGCCAAACACAATTTATATAATATAATAAGCGGATTATAAGGTTTCTAACTACCTTTAACTTTGATTGTTTTAAATTGAATGTAGTTAAACTGAATGACAAATTAGTAAATGTTAACCTAAAGATTTATCTTAAAATTAATTTATTCCGGACATTACAAAATCGGCACGCATGTATGAACAATTCAATAAACAATCTTAAACTATATTTGGTTAGTGAACCAGAACATTTTACAGATTAGGGGATTGTGATGTTCATCCTTCGGTGTGTGAAGATAATTAATTGATTTACAAATACACTTTTATTTTTTGATAAATCACGTTATGCAGCTGTGGAACAAATATTCAGATGAGAGACTTAAAAAATAAAAGACTGAGTAAAAATAATATTCAAAGGCAATGTTTCAGTCAGGATTTGAAGCTAACTGACGTTACTAAAGTAAAATATTTGGTAAGAGCTAACTATAGCTACATTAGCTAAACATGTCCTAGCTACTCGAGAGATGGTTAGTAAACTTACATTTTCATATCTATTATCTGATAACAATCGTGTAACCTCATGCAAAAATCGTATTACCGTATGCAACTGTCACTGTTATCGTTTGCCCTGACATTTTGATTTTTAGCGTCCTCTAATTAACGTACAACACAAATCCCGCGGCTAGCTTTAGCTAACTGTTGCTAAATAACTACTTCTGGGACAGTCCGGAAACAGTTCTTCTAACGTCTAACGTCTTTATTTATTTGTCAACGGAAGAGTTAGAGTACATACAGAAAACAAATGTAAATTAAACGGATCAAAATCGTTATAACTAGAAAGTACGTGTTGTTGTTTTAAGCGCAAGCATATTGTAATTACACAATAAATATAAAAACACATTATGAGTTTTGACACATTTTTAGTTTGTAACACCTGTCAAATGTGCCATATTTAACAAGCTGTCGGCAAAAGTGTCCAAAAGTTAGTTGTGGAGTCAGACTAAATGTAATTAATAATTAATAATTAACAATGTAGAAAAATGTAGTGTCTTGTGTGAGAGCACAACCAGTGTTGCCAACTCCTCGGTAAGGAAAGTCTCCTCTCTGCAGCTGCTGCGCGAGGCTACTGTGAGACTGACCGCCTGTGAGAGCTTTGGGACGGCGGAGGGTTCACGGCAGCACTCGCTGCTCCTTGAAGACAGTAACTGCAGAACGATACGAGTCTCCAAAACACCAGAAAGTCTCCAAAAACACCAGAAAAAGTCGCTAGATTTGTCGCTAGTAGCTTTTGACATCATGTCATAAACGAGTGTCTAGCGACTCTGAGATATTAGTAATACAGTAGCCAGAGTATTACCCTCATCAACAGTTTAGCCTATAGGCTACTGTCAAACTGCATCATCATGTCTGCTAATATTCAAGATGTTTGAACGAAAAAGGTATTTTGAGATTCATTGAGAGTGTGGATAAAGGAGCTTTTATCTTGTATTGGTCTTGAAAGACTCATTTAAATCACATTGAAAAATAAAGTGGTTTTGTCCATCAAATGCAAAGACACTAGGGGGGAAGATAAGCTAATTAACATTTAACAAAGTATAGCTGTGGCTGATGGAAATGTCAATATTATTTTCAGGTATTTTGTTATAAATCAAAGTATTATATATATGGAAATGTTTACCTGATGATAGCACTGGATGTAAACATGAAAAAGTGTATTTGTTAGGGAATAATTGTCAAAAGTTGATTATATTGTTCGACTCTCTGAACTTATGGTTATAAAAGTGTTCCTACAAGTGTATAAGCTAAGGACAAAGATTTGGTAATTAGCATTTTGTTGAAAAAGATGACTGCAAGTTTTGTATACATGGCATCTATGGTGATATATCGATTATATGACAGATCAGTGTGTTCAATTTCATAGCAATCCATCCAATAGTTGTCACAACATTTTATTAAAACCCCAAAAACCTCATGGTGGCACTAGGGGGTAAAGTGATGGGATCACCAAAGTCAGTAAGTAACTTACAAATGACTAAAGAAATATACAAAACAACTATAAAGTCACAAAATAACAAAAACACACAAAGAGACACAACATGTATAAACATGGAGTACATACAGTAGTTTTAAAGTGTATTGCCTTTTATGAAACATATGTTATTCTATGAACACCCATTCTAGAATGTTAAGTGATGTCATATCAAGAATTGTCTCAGATACAAAAAACAACAGAGAATTGTTCATTCCCTACAAACCTGCTGAACAGAGTGCATCAGAAAGTATACACAGAGAGAGAAAGTATACCAAGGATGGACAAAACGATGATTGTAAGCCAGCACCTCCTTGCGGAAACGGAGCTGGCGAATAGCTTAAGGAAACTGACCCTGGAGGAGAGGAGACTGGAGGTCAGAAAGCAAATGTTTGTTGAGCTGAGAGAAATGGAGTTGAACCGTAGACAGAAAGTCGCTCTGGAGACCCTGCAGCAATGCAAAAGGGACAGAGAGGAGGAAGAACAAGAGGCAGAAAGGGCACTGCAGGAAAGCATGGAGATGGCGAGGAGGCAGGAGTTTGAGCAGAGCCAACTGAAAGTAGAAAGACTTCAGTGGCAACAGGTGATGCTAACAAGCCCCACCTGTAGCTTCAGTTCTCTGAAAAAAGACCAACAGAGTGAACCAAGTTCTGCTGAGCTCTGCCGCCATAAGAGTGCCAAAGTCCACCCAGTGAACCTGCCCTCTGACACCAAACACAAAACTCTCCACAACAACTGGGTTGGCGAGAAAACAATGGAAAGTGTACCAGCCAAAGACAACAGCGCCACCTATCTGCTCTTTGCTGCTAAGTCAAACCCCACATGTGAAGGTGTGTATCATAATCCTTCCATTCCTCTGCACTGACCTTGTATTGAACTAGTTAGTTTGTATTTAATTGTAAGAAAATTGTAAGTAACATTTTATATTCTTTTGTCTCAAGAAAAAAAACCCAAAGTCAACAAGTCCCTGCAGTGGATTCAGGACCGACTGAAGGTTGGACACTGGGTCGACAAGTACCAGCACTACGCGGACAAAGAGAGGGAAATGCGCACGCGCAATGCAGAGCAGCAGTATGAAAGCTGGATTGCTTTCCACCAAATCAGCAGCATGAATGGCACTTACTTTTACTAATTCACTTCTTTTTTTCTTTGTTTTATTATTTACTGTGGTACTGTGCTTATGGTGTCGCCTGCTGGAGAGTCTGCAGTTGCTCAGATGGGGATCAGACACTATACAAGCATGATGTCTACCTGTTTGTGTTCTGCTGTAGTAGACTCAGTCCTGGAGGGCTGATGAGAGAGGCTCACGCACACACCTCCCTCAACATAATTTCTGTCAAATGTTGTATTTGTACTATGTTGTTTATCCTGTACACACGACATCTATTGCACGTCTGTCCGTCCTGGGAGAGGGATCCCTCCTCAGTTGCTCTCCCTGAGGTTTCTTCCATTTTTTCCCCTTTAATTTTGGGGTTTCTTTTAGGAAGTTTTTCCTTGTGCGATGCGAGGGTCTAAGGACAGAGGATGTCGTAACCTGTACAGTCTGTAAAGCACACTGAGACAAATGTATAATTTCTGATATTGGGCTATACAAATGAATTTGATTTGATTTGATTTGATGATTTGAAAACACCCGAGCTCCTCCCGTCTGTCATTTTTACCTGGCTCAGGACAGGAGTATTCCACAACCAACCACTTGTGGAAACTCCTGTGACTGTGGACAGGACTCTTGCCACACTTGTTGGAAGAGTCCAGTCCACTGTAATTTCACCTGGCTGTGGACACGACTCTTGCCACACTTGTTGGAAGAGTCGTGTACACAACCAGGTAAAAATGACAGAAGAGGAGGTGCGGTTTTTCAGGCCACTCCCGACTCTCCCCAGCAGGAGGCGCCATGGCCACAGTCCACCGTCACACTGCGTTTTCTTTTTTAGTGTGATGTATAAACTATAATAAAACTGTGTTGAAGTGAAAACCTCAAGTTGTACTGATTACTGTCTTACATAAATAGTGCTTAAGATGTGTTGAAATATATTGATACTCATATGACAAATGTTGGCATTGTGTGGTGAAGGAAAAAAGTAATCATCTAAAAGTTGTCAAGTTCCTGGAAACTTCACAGTGACTGAAGGAAGTTAATGCTGCGAGCCAAGAAACATCATTTACATAGAAATCACATTTTTACGAATTAAGTGTAATTAACGGAAAGAAATATTTGTTAATGTGATGATTTTGTTGGCCAGTTAATCTGGTCCTGGTTTAACCTTTACAAATGATAATTAACCAAAGAACTCAAGGTTAAGTTAAAACACATCATTTATTTTGCATGTTTAAAATAACCTGCAGACATTTGAACAGGCTCAGTGGGAATTATCTCCACTTTTGAGAACTCTTTTAAAAACAAAACGGTAATGACCGAACTACACAAAACTAGAATACAAATAAGAGAAATAAAAATAAGCTTGGTAATACTGGTGATGGACGAGACTGATGAAGAAGCGTTAGACAGAAGAAAAGGGGAATAGTGTTTTTACAAAAGGTTCAGAATGTTACAAGGCCACATGCTTGCACGGTGGTGCTAATAATACACTTTAAAATTGACTTTAAAGTGTTACATTTAAAAAGGGAATATGGTGTGGTGATGGGGAAACACTGAAGACCATACCAACAACATTTACTTTACAGACATGTGGAGTAGACATGTTGTAACTGTAAAGCAAAACACTAGCAGGGTTATTTCTGATTTACTAACATCCATCCATCCATCCATCGTCTACCACTTATCCGGGGTCGGGTCGCGGGGGCAGCAGCTCCAGTAAGGAACCCCAATCTTCCCTTCTCCGGGCCACATCCTCCAGCTCTGACTGGGGGATCCTGAGGCGTTCCCAGGCCAGTGAGGAGATATAATCTCTCCACCGAGTCCTGGGTCTTCCCTGGGGTCTCCTCCCAGCTGGACGTGCCTGGAACACCTCCCTAGGGAGGCGCCCAGGTGGCATCCTTACTAGATGCCCGAACCCCCTCAACTGGCTCCTTTCAACGTAAAGGAGCAGTGGCTCTACTCCGAGTCTCTCACGGATGGCTGAGCTTCTCACCCTATCTCTAAGGGAGACGCCAACCACCCGTCTGAGAAAACCCATTTCGACCGCTTGTACCCGTGATCTCGTTCTTTCGGTCGTGACCCAGCCTTCATGACCATAGGTGAGGGTAGGAACGAAGATCAACCTGTAGATTGAGAGCTTTGCCTTTTGGCTCAGCTCTCTTTTCGTCACAACGGTGCGGTAAAGTGACTGTAGTACCGCCCCCGCTACTCCGATTCTCCGGCTAATCTCTCGCTCCATCGTCCCCTCACTCGCGAACAAGACCGAGGTACTTGAACTCCTTCACTTGGGGTAAAGGCTCATTCCCTACCCGGAGTAGGCAATCCACTGGTTTCCTGCTGAGAGCCATGGCCTCAGATTTTGAGGTGCTGATCCTCATCCCAACCGCTTCACACTCGACTGCGAACCGATCCAGTGACTGTTGAAGGTCACAGACCGATGATGCCATAAGGACCACATCATCTGCAAAGAGCAGCGATGAGATCCTCAGGTCACCGAACTGCAACCCCTCTCCTCCACGACTACACCTCGATATCCTATCCATGAAAATCACGAACAGGATTGGTGATAAAGTGCAGCCCTGGTGGAGGCCAACATTCACTGGGAACGAGTCCGACTTACTGCCGAGTATCCGGACACAACTCTCGCTTTGGGCGTACAGGGATTGGATGGCCGTCACAAGTGACCCCCTAACCCCATACTCACGCAGCACCTCCCACATACACCTTCTCCAGATCCACAAAACACATGTAGACCGGATGGGCGTACTCCCAGGCCCCCTCCAGGATCTTTGCGAGAGTGAAGAGTTGGTCCGTTGTTCCACGACCAGGACGGAATCCGCATTGTTCCTCTTCAATCAGAGGTTCGACTACCGGCCAAACCCTCCTTTCCAGTACCTTGGAGTAGACTTTACCAGGGAGGCTGAGAAGTGTGATACCCCTGTAGTTGGCACACACTCTCTGGTCCCCCTTTTTAAATAGGGGAACCACCACCCCGGTCTGCCAACCCCTAGGCACTGTCCCAGACTTCCACGCAATGTTGACGAGGCGTGTCAACCAAGACAGCCCCTCAACACCCAAAGCCTTCAGCATTTCTGGACGGATCTCATCAACCCCTGCGGCTTTGCCACTGTGGAGTTGTTTGACTACCTCAGTGACTTCCATCAGGGAAATTGACGATGACCCCCCATCAGCTTCCAGCTCTGCCTCTACCATAGTCGGATTCAGGAGTTCCTCAAAGTGCTCCTTCCACCGGCCGATAACCTTCTCAGTCAAAGTCAACAGGGTCCCACCCTTGCTGTACACAGCTTGGATGGTTCCTCGCTTCCCCCTCCTGAGGTGCCGGATGGTTTTCCAGAAGCACCTTGGTGCCGACCAAAAGTCCTTCTCCATAGCTTCTCAGAACTTCTCCCACACCCACTGCTTTGCCTCTGACACGGCAGAAGCTGCCGCCCTTCTAGTCCTTTGGTACCCTGCAACTGTTTCCGGAGTCCTCCCGGATAACATAACCCGGAAGGACTCCTTCTTCAGTCGGACAGCTTCCCTGACCACCGTACAATGACCTTTTTCATATATATTTTATTTATATAAAATAAAAATATATTACATAAAATAATGTAATAAGAAAGACGTAGTATAGTGATAGGTCTTTTTTATTACATTATTTTATTTGCTGACATACTATTCTGATTTATTCTGACTTAGTTTCTGACTGACTATACTATGACATTTTTATGCCATATAAGATCAAATGTACATAAATAGCAGACTCCACCACACACTTTTTTAGAACTATTTAATGTGTTAAAATTGTTAAAAACAAAAGTATTTCAATGCTTGGTCTCTGTCTCCACAATTCATATTCTTCAATGTCAGAGATGATGTCTCCATCTCAATGCACAGCACTGTTAACAAGCACAATTCTTAGTTATTCATGTTACAACTTTTTCAGTTGGTTGCTCACAAACCTTTTTTTACAGCCAGGTTTAAACTGTTTGACATTCTTACATTAAGAAAAAAAACTGCATTTTATATTTCTTTTAAAAAGCGCAAAACTGAAAACAAGGACTGGTATTGTTCCATTAAGATCACAGCAGATTTTAAACACCTTGGGAAAAATGTTAACATCCTCTTCCAATTATGTCACAACCCTGTTCAAATGTAAGTGATGTGAGCACCTCGACTATCTACAATCTCAGACACGTTGAGGTGAACGTGGTTCTGGGATGTTTTGGCTTTTCCTTGAAAACAAAGTGATTCCTTTACTTGCAAGGTCCAAAGAAGGGTTTAAAAAAAAAAAAGTGTTTAGTAGATCCTAGAGTGGGAGGAAACTGTTTGAGATTATTTATGCTTTTGCATATTTTAGTTTTTGTAATAGGCCTACAGAACTGTATTTGATTACATATGATTAACTCAAAGGTCGCCCAATGTATGATCGGTTTCTTACTGTAGTCTTATTTGTAAATCATGTTGATTGTGGTGAAGCCAAACACAATTTATATAATATAATAAGCGGATTATAAGGTTTCTAACTACCTTTAACTTTGATTGTTTTAAATTGAATGTAGTTAAACTGAATGACAAATTAGTAAATGTTAACCTAAAGATTTATCTTAAAATTAATTTATTCCGGACATTACAAAATCGGCACGCATGTATGAACAATTCAATAAACAATCTTAAACTATATTTGGTTAGTGAACCACAACATTTTACAGATTAGGGGATTGTGATGTTCATCCTTCGGTGTGTGAAGATAATTAATTGATTTACAAATACACTTTTATTTTTTGATAAATCACGTTATGCAGCTGTGGAACAAATATTCAGATGAGAGACTTAAAAAATAAAAGACTGAGTAAAGTTAATATTCAAAGGCAATGTTTCAGTCAGGATTTGAAGCTAACTGACGTTACTAAAGTAAAATATTTGGTAAGAGCTAACTATAGCTACATTAGCTAAACATGTCCTAGCTACTCGAGAGATGGTTAGTAAACTTACATTTTCATATCTATTATCTGATAACAATCGTGTAACCTCATGCAAAAATCGTATTACCGTATGCAACTGTCACTGTTATCGTTTGCCCTGACATTTTGATTTTTAGCGTCCTCTAATTAACGTACAACACAAATCCCGCGGCTAGCTTTAGCTAACTGTTGCTAAATAACTACTTCTGGGACAGTCCGGAAACAGTTCTTCTAACGTCTAACGTCTTTATTTATTTGTCAACGGAAGAGTTAGAGTACATACAGAAAACAAATGTAAATTAAACTGATCAAAATCGATATAACTAGAAAGTATGTGTTGGCCAGTTAATCTGGTCCTGGTTTAACCTTTATAAATGATAATTAACCAAAGAACTCAAGGTTAAGTTAAAACACATAATTTATTTTGTATGTTTAAAATAACCTGCAGACATTTGAACAGGCTCAGTGGGAATTATCTCCACTTTTGAGAACTCTTTTAAAAACAAAACGGTAATGACCGAACTACACAAAAATAGAATACAAATAAGAGAAATAAAAATAAGCTTGGTAATACTGGTGATGGACGAGACTGATGAAGAAGTGTAAGACAGAAGAAAAGGGGAATAATGTTTTTACAAAAGGTTCAGTTTGTTACAAGGCCACATGCTTGCACGGTAGTAGTAATAATACACAACCCAACACCATCACAGCTTCAAACTCGTAGTGTTCTCAGGCCAAATGTTTTGCACGTATAAATGTTACTCTACAGATAAAAGTGTTTTCAGTTGAAGTTGTTTTTAATCCATTCCTTGTTTAAGAGGCAGGAATCTGTGGCAAGCCGAACTCACCCACCAAAACGCCATCCTGAAAACAAAAAGAAGAACGATAAGAAAACACTTGAATGACTGCGTTACATTTCAACTGTTATTACTCTTTTAGATGTTAAACGATACGGATTCAGTCCGAGGTTATCAGAGCTGCTTGTAAACTGTGTAAAAGACGAGTGTTTCCTCTACATTCATTCTGCAGCGGCAGAATTATGAGCTGCTAACATTTCACACGATCATTAAAATCCTCTGCAGTGTTTACCTAACCCTAACCCATAATTAAAGGGGAAAAAATGGAAGAAACCTCAGGGAGATCAACTGAGGAGGGTTCCTTCTCCCAGGACGGACAGACGTGCAATAGATGTCGTATGTACAGGATAAACAACATAGTACAAATATAACATTTGACAGAAAATGATGTGTTGAAAAAGAGAAAGTTTGTATGAATCCAGGAAAATGTCAAAAAGGCTTCCCGGTGTCCAGCAGGACCAGGGCAGCAGGCGCAGCCACGATTCCTGATCCTGACATAAACTTTATCAGTGGCAACCTGCCACATGAGACACAGAAACTCCGGGATGATACCCCGGATGATGAGTTAGTAACATACATTTACATAAATGCATACAGATAGAGAGGGAGAAGAAGAGAGGGAGGGGAGAAGAGAGGAAGAGAAGGAAGAGAGCAGGGAGGTGTCCCCCGGCAGTCTAAGCCTATAGCAGCATAACTAGGGGCTGATCCAGGGCAAACCTGAGCCAGCCCTAACTATAAGCTTTATCAAAAAAGAAAGTCTTTAGCCTACTCTTAAATGTGGAGAGTGTGTCTGCCTCCCGAACACAAACTGGAAGCTGGTTCCACTGGAGAGGAGCTTGATGGCTGAAGGCTCTTGCTCCCATTGTACTCTTAGAGACTCTAGTATTAGGTCTCGGCCTGTTCGTTAGATGTTTTGTGTTGTGTTTGTACTTCCTGTTTTATTTTGTTAATTACCTGTTCTCTGTTGTTTCTACTTCCTACCCCCAGGTGTTCCCAATCTGTTCGTTAGTGTCCTCACCTGTGTCTCGTTCCCTCTCACTTCTTGGTGTGTATATATAGTCTGTTTTGTTTGTCTCTCGTTGCCAGTTCGTCTTCGTACTTCGATATCAAGAGTTCCAGGGTTAGTACTGTCTTCCTGTTTCCCGTATCCCGTTTCCTTTTTTCCAAACAGTTTGATTCCCCGGCTTCCTTGACCTTGTTTCTGTGACTCGATTCTGCCCTTGCCTGATCCTTGTCTGCTGTGCTGTTACACTGAGTATCTGCCCGTGTACCAAACTGACTCTGCTCCTGGATTACTCCTTGATACTTTGTATGATCAACTGTCTATGCGTGTACCATAGCAACTGCAAAGTTTTCAGTAAAGACTATTTCCATTCAACATTTATGTGCCTCTGTGTCGTGTAATTGAGTCCCACCTCCCTTCTGTCTTGATCGTACCGTTACATCTAGGAACTACAAGTAACTGTGAGGTAAATTAATCCTAATTGTATTAATCCACTCTGGAAAGACTATCATATGTATTTGTCTACCTCAATCAATATATATATATATATATATATATATACACACTACGAATATGTTTCTGCGCAATTATGTAATTTCTGCACCGAGTGTATTACAAACATAATAGGGGCACTTCCCCTTTAAGAGAACAGGTCAACAAACCATTACTTCCTGACTGCTGACGGAGGAGCGTGTTGGCGCCAAACTGGGACCAATGAGGAGAAGGTCAACGCCTACTCCTTCTATGTAGCCACATGTTTTACGACTCTTTGGACACACTGGAGCGGAGCCGTGAGACAGCAACATGGGGGCTTTTGAGCCATGCAGTCTGTGGAAACGGCGATGCGAATTGTGTCCTCAGCTGAGAGTGTTTTCTATGTTTGACTTATCACATTAATAAATATATCGATTGAACTAGAGGATTGCTGTTTTGATTCGACATTCAAGCTCCGAGTTCTTCTACTTTTCCCACCCTTTAATTGGCGTCCCTGGGTGGGCTCCCGAAAGGAGAAATGAAGAACGATTGCCGAGTATCGTTGTCTGGTATTCATTGCACGTGCACAAGATCAGGTGAGAGTGAACACCGGTTAAATCAAATATTCACTGCAGGTAGATTAGGAAAACTTATTAATGAATGCCAGCAACAATGTTCGACGGTCATAGCTAATACAACTGCTGTTCAACGATAAAAAGCAATCCTGAATGCTGAAATACATGTGATAAGATAAACAAGCATTGAAAATATTAATTGTGTTTAACGGTATTTATTAAAAGCCTATGGAGGGCTCCAGCGTAGTCTGGTTAGGGCTCAAGGAAGCTCATATTTAATCACTAAAAGCCTAAGGAGGGCTCCAGCGTAGTCTGGTTAGGGCTCAGGGAAGCTCATATTTAATCACTAAAAGCCTAAGGAGGGCTCCAGCGTAGTCTGGTTAGGGCTCAGGTGAGCTCATATTTAATCAAAGAAAGCCCAAGGTGGGTGTCTGGTCTGGTACTGGATAAAGCTTACGGTAAGCTTGCATTGATGTAGTTTAATACGAAAACACCTAAGGAAGGTAGCTAAGAAAACTTAGTTAGTTAAATGTTAAAGAAGTCCTATGGAAGGCAGATAGATATAGTTTAATTAAAAGACTTCAGGGAAGCCTAGCATTAGAAGCTAGTGTTGTAACGAAAGGAGAATGTTGATTATAAGCCTGAATTACGTGACACCGATGACGATCGCCTCATAGTCTCAGAGACGTTATATATCATCTCCTTTGGACAAGCATAGTGTAAAATATGTTAAGATTTGTTGTATTGTTGTATTGTTGTATTGTTGTGAGTAAAGTGTGTCTCAAGCAGGCCTAAGGCGAGGCTAAGCTAGCGCTGATATTTAGCTAATGCATTGGAGTTTGTAGAACAGGTGAAAACTGAAATCAAAGAGAACCGTGGAGTGTATGTGAAGTAGTTTTAAGTTGGAAAAATGTGAAAGAAGGAGACGTTTTTGTGAAAGGCCTCAGAGATTAGGACCAGCTAACTGTGGCCAAGTGATGCTGGGTCGCTAATTCCGCCTACTTGATGTTACGAGGCATGAGAAAGTAAATTGTGATAAACTAAACCTTGAGTCTTATGCTGGAGCATTTTGGGTGGAAATAAAATGCATAAGTGATGTAGTGACCGAGTGATTAAAACCAAAGATGCGAGTTTTCTCCAAACTGAAAGGAGAGAAAATTTAGAACAAAGAAACCTCCATTTTCTATCCTTCTTCATCCGGTGGGAATTCAACAAAATACCCACATCTGGTTGATAGCTAAATGCCACTGGTGGACAAAATTGAGACTACAACTAAAAGTTTATAGAAACTTTACAAAATTTAAACACCTCCACCTGTAGGACGGCAATTAAAGTGCACCTAAATTTAAAATCGTGCACCAGCAGACAAATTGGTAAATTACAATTAAAAATCCAATTGAATTGAGGAAAGCTAAAGAGAAGAAAAATGTGAAACCAGAACCCCAGAGGGAGACTGTAGACCGGACGTCAGAAAAAGGACTGACAAGAGAACATGACTCCCCAGCAACGGGGATCCACACTTCCGGAACCAGGTCATATATCTTCATTCACACACACTATCATAGTCAATTAAAGGAGGCTGAATTGTAAAGTGTAGAAAACTGTCTCTTATATGTTTTTGAGAAAACATGTTTAATAAGTGTGTGGATGACAGATATGTAGACTTTTTGTGTAATTCTGGAGCAGACACAAATGATTAGAACAGAACAGAGCCGCAAAATACTCAGAATAAAGAGCGTAAAATAAAAACAATCAGCTAATCATAGATTACGTTCAGAATAAAAATAATAATAAAAGACTTTAGTATCAGGCCATATTAGAGATGGTATCTGTTTAAGCAAGAAGTGTCAGCCCAACCCGCATCACCCATTTAACACACACACTGTCACGGCTTCTTTGTATCCCTCTGTAAAAGGCCGGCGTGATTCCCTCTTGGATGGCTGTCCGTTCCCACCTCTCCCAAACATATTAAGCAAACCTCATGACATTTTGTGAAAGACTATAATCGTCGACGGACGAATAGTAGGGAGATAGAATCTTCTGAGGTAGGGAGTTAGAATCTCCTGAGAGTTTAGTATGGGTGCTAAACAGTGTAGGGAGCTAGAAGCTCCTGAGGGTCCGATCGTAAATGTCATGAGGAAGAAATATGGTGAAGAGAGTTTGTCAAATTTATCAATTTGGACGGAAATGTTCGGATTTCCAAAGGGTGGTTCTTTAAGCAAATTAAAAATAAAGGACCTAAAAGAGAAGTTGCAAGAAGTGTCAGAGAGAATTAGATCAAGTGTCAGGAGCAATCTATATTTCCAGTAAGGAAAACTGCCATATATAGGATGGCTGAGTTACTGAGAGTTACAGGTAGTAAATAAAGTTGTAGTACCAAGAGCATCAAGAGAAGAGAGCACATTTTTAATAATAGATATAGCAAACGCATTCTTTTCCAGCTAAGTGGTAAAAGAAAGTCGGCTTTAGTTTGCTTTCTAGTATGGGGGAAAGAAGTGTGCATTTACACAATAATCCCATAAGGATATGATGAGCGCCTTGATATAATAAACTACAATTGTTCAAATCAATAGTAAAGAATTGGAGTTACAACATTTCACAATCAGGCAGAGCACTTGAAGAGGAGAGGAATAACTTAATTGGAAGCACCTAAACCAGACTAAGAGACAAATTATGTAATTTCTGTAGAAGTGCCAAATGATGCACTATTAATTAATCCTCTGTCAAAACGGATTTCTAAAAACCCTGTCAGCATCTGATAAGATAATATGGAATGAAACAGCTGACAAATTATTTAAGAAAATAAAGTTTTGGTAAACTCATCTGTTTTAGAAATACCAGACTATAAGAAGCCTTTTATCTAAACAGCAGACTTTATGACATTAGTATTAACACAGAATCATGGAGATAAGAGTAGACCAGTGGTTCAATACTCTTCACAATTAGACCCAGTAGATAAGGCAATACCTGACCGCACATAAGCAGTAATTGCAGCTTCAATGGCAGGTCAGGCCTCTGCATCAAGTGTTATTCAGGCCATTGACTTTAACAGTGACACCTGCAGTGCCAGTTTTGTTTTTACAACCGCACCTGACTATAGAATAATGTACAACTTTGATCCATCTACATTATTACCAACAGCTGAAGACGGAGAACCACATGACTGAACGACAGAGACGGACAAGGAACTTCACCAAGACCAGACTTGACTGACATTCCCTAAGAGGAACCAGAGATGGAAATGTTTGTTAACGGATCATGTAAAGTAACCTAGAGGATCCGAATGTGACAAGATCTCTGTAGTGACACAGACCGACGTATTAAAAGCAGAAGCTCTACCCAATCATCTGTCAGCAGAGCAGCAGAACTGATAGCATTGACAGAGACATGCAGATAAAAGAAAGACAAAGTTGTAAATATCTACACAGACGGTAACTATGCATGTTCAACATGTGTTTGCTCAACAAGTACAGAATAGCGGTATGGTAACATTGACTAACAAACATATTACTCACTCTAATAGAAGACTTATTGAAGGCAGTATAGCTACCAAAGTATATTGCTTTATATAAAGGCACAACACATATGATAAGAACTGATCCAGTTTCAGTAGACAACAATATGTAAATGAGAAGACAAACACACCAGAACACAAGACAGAGATATTGAAAGAGATGCAGAATGCAGCTACAAAGTAAGAACAAGCCGTTTGGACTAAGAATAATTACATACAAGACAGAGACGACTGACGAAAGAACACTTGACCAGAGAAGAACTCAGTACTACCAAGAACATATATAAATGTGGGTATTGAGACATGGTATTTGACCATGTCTCAAAAGGGGGAGTATTATATTGAGTATTATATAGAGTATATTCATAGCAATTGATTCAAAGGCCGAATGCCGACTCCAATAAAATCCATGCAGATGTGCTGAAACGGATATTCTGAACTAAATAAATATAAAGGAAATAAATATAGTTTAACGATAATAGACGTATATAAAATGAGCTGAAGTATTTCCAACACATACAGTAGATGCTATGACAGTAGCTAAAGTGTTTACAGCTAAATGAACTGTAAAATAAGGTAATGTGTGTAAAGGATAATAATAATAATGATAATAATAAGCTTTATGTAAGAATTGCAGGCCAAAGTACTTGCACTGCAAAGACATAAAACATTAGACAGAATAAGAACATTTACGGTACAATAATCAGTGTTGATGTAAATAAGTGTGAAAGACTAATGGTATAAAAGAACACTGGAAATCATGCCAAGTTTCCCTATCTGTGCCGGGAAAACTATCAGAGCCATATTTAGAAATATACCACCATTTGGGAAGAAAGAAAGAAAGGAAGGAAGAGAGAAAGGTAGAGAGGTGTAGAGAGAGAGAGAGAGAATCCTGGTGACACCTGACACATAAATATATCACCACTCCTGTGAGAGACACTGACTCCATAAAGCAGAAACTGGACCTCTTCGTGGTGAAGTCTGACTACACAGGGAGGTGGTACCCATAGGGGCGCTTGTCTCACCATCAGTGAAGATTCAACAACCCGAAGTTTTAGAAGGGGACTGTGAAATGGGGGTCAGAGTCATCACAGGAGGGTGAGTATAGCCCTGTACACCTGAGACTGCACAACCACATCAAATTTGATTTCTGTGACATAATAACCTGTCCCTCTTCTCTAACAATATACAGAACAGATCAGGTGGGCAGAGGAGCACATCTGCGCCACGGAGAGGAGTGACATGTAAGAAAATAAATGATTGTGATCCATTATTCCTCACCATCGTTTCATCGCATCCCAGAGATTAGAGACTGTTTTAGGCAGCAGAGGTTTTAGGAGCAGGTCCACAAGGACACTTTAGGATAAAGGTAGACAACAAGAAGACTGCAATCTTAAAGCAGTCAGTAGGAAAGGATATAAAGTTACTACAGTAAGAAATAGAGTAGGCATGGAGATGGGATATGTGGAGAAGAATATGTGGCTTGACTGCAAACTGTATATCACTAGCTCAGTAAATATATTGTGTGTGTGTGTGTACCAGTCAGGCCCCTCCTTGCTTTAAGCCCAGTCCCAGTACTATTCGGACCAATAACAGAGTAAACCTTTCTGTTAACAATGATGCACAGTGTAACAGAACCACTCAGCCCAATTTTCAAAAATCTCCTTAAGAGATATTCAACTCACAGAACCAATAACACAAGACTGAAATATGTGCATTGATGACACTGGTCGAGCGTTTCTATGTTTGGCCCACAACAGGTCAAACTCTTGTGAGCTTGAACTCGGTTGAAGAGAAACACAGCACCTGGGGAGAGCTTCAGTAGGAGTGCCCCAGGGAGTGCCAGAGATCAAATTGGAGCAGGTTTTGACTCATTGTTTTTATGATGGGCAACTACCAATAAGAATGTGGATTGGATTAATTACATTCATTGTATCTAACAGAGGTTTATTAATTATTACAAGGGATGCCGTTAAGGGACAAGCTGAACAACAAGCAGCTTCCAGCGTATTGACATGATAGAATATCTTTAGACGTGCTCCGAGCAGAGAAAGGAGGTGTGTGTGCCATGTTTGGATCATCCTGTTGCACAATTATATCAAAAAATACTGTTTCAAAGAGATCAGTTACTAGAGCCTTACAAAGATTGACAACATTATATAAAGAATTAGCAGAGAATTCAGGGGTAGAGAATTAGTCTGGTGATGCTATGGAAAGATGGTTTGGGAGATGGAAAGTTCTCATGTCACTGGTATCTTCAGCATTAATAGCTATATCAATATTAATTTGTACATTATCTCCACAGTTTATATTTTGTAAATATTTATGCACTTTTTATATTCATGTACCAGCTAACCCAGAGCAAATTCTTTGTAGGTGAAAACCTACATGACAAGAAAGATTATTCTGATTCTGAATACTTACTGTATGTGGATGTTGTTCTATACCAGGGGTCGGGAACCTTTTTGGCTGGGAGAGCCATAAAAGCCAAATATTTGTTTATGTATTTCCTTGAGAGCCATATATTTAATCAATTTGAACGCAACTTTATGCGTGCATTTTTTTAAGAATAACACGTCTCCGAGTACTAATAGCGGTATCAGTGTTGCATTGAACACGTGCTCTTTTATTAAATAAACTAAACGCTTACGTTATTTATCTCATATTTCAGTGTTTACTGCACGGGTGTCAAACTCAAGGCAATTATGACCTATTTAACCTCTTATGTCTGTTGTTGTTGGTGTTGTTTTTGTCCTGAATTTTAGCGCCTTGAGATTACAAATACAATTTATTATTATTATTATTATTATTATTATTATTATTATTATTATTATTATTATTATTATTATTATTATTATTATATCCGGCCCGCGAGAAAATATCATATGTCTGTCATACCTGGCCCGCCGGTTTTGGTAATTGCATCAATGCATGGCACAACCACGGGAAAAGACATTTGTGGAAGTATCTAAATGTGTGAATGAAATGAAAGTTTTTGGAAAGCAAAGGGAACCACACCACAGATCTCTGGGACGATGTGAGCTGGACTGTTTGTGCGACATAACGAAGCATCTCACTGTTAAACCTGCAGCTTCAGGGCCGTGTGATCACGGACATGTGTGATGCCGAGCTGCCTGTGAGAGACTCTGATGCAGAAGGAAACTTTGGTCACTACGTGTTTCCAAACACTGACAAACATCTCCACCTCTGTGTTCCCGACAGCATTCTGCTGACCAACTGAGAACATTTGCCGACTTTGCTGCTAAGAAATTAAAATTGAACTGCTCAGCAATCCGTCTGCAGTTGACTTAAATATGTTCCATATCTTTTTGCACTTTATGTACCCTGTTCAATAAATGTGGACCGTGTTTGGCCCTCGACGTAGTCCCAGTTTTTAATGTTGGCCCTCTCTGTGAATGAGTTTGACCCCCCCGGTCTACTGCTTGCTTTGCGCAGTTTCTCCTCAGCTGTTTCGCGAAGGGCAGGGCTCCGCCCCCTACACACACACACACACACACACACACACACGTGTGTGCGCTGTGCAGTCAGAGACAGAGCGAAGGAAAGGAGAGGGGAGAACTAAAAACAAATCCTCTGCTAAATGTTTTACTTTAAAATGACACAGTATAATTGTTTATTACTTGTTAATCATGTTAAAAAATGTCAGCTCAGAATTGTCTGCGAGCCATATCGCGTCATCAAAAGAGCCATATATGGCTCGCGAGCCATAGGTTCCCGACCCCTGTTCTATACCATAAATTAGAAGCCGCATGACGAGATTGATTGATTCCACAATAACAAAACAAATGTATACGAGTATAATCCCCTCTCCATAAATGTATGCAATTTGATAGAACTAGCCTGAATACAGAACGGAATTGCATTAGACATGTTGCTAGCTGAAAAAGGGGGTGTCTGCAGATGGTTTGGCTCTGTGTTGTACTTTAATCCCAAATAACACAGCCACAGATAGATCCATTACCAGAGCTTTGGAAGGTATTCTTTAGTAAAGTTGATGTTTTATACAGAAGGTATTTTTATTAAAGTTAATGTTTTCTACCAAAGGTACTTTTTATGACTGGAATAAAAACAAGTGCACTAAGAATGTATTCTTGTATACCATATGCTGAATTTGTACACCACTCGGTGCCTTATATTTACTGGAGATTATACACACCATAAATGGTGTGTAAAGGGGGAATTGTGAGGTAAATTAATCCTAATTGTATTAATCCACTCTGGAAAGACTATCATATGTATTTGTCTACCTCAATCAATATATATATCTACACTACGAATATGTTTCTGCGCAATTATGTAATTTCTGCACCGAGTGTATTACAAACATAATAGGGGCACTTCCCCTTTAAGAGAACAGGTCAACAAACCATTACTTCCTGACTGCTGACGGAGGAGCGTGTTGGCGCCAAACTGGGACCAATGAGGAGAAGGTCAACGCCTACTCCTTCTATGTAGCCACATGTTCTACTACTCTTTGGACACACTAGAGCGGAGCCGTGAGACAGCAACATGGGGGCTTTTGAGCCATGCAGTCTGTGGAAACGGCGATGCGAATTGTGTCCTCAGCTGAGAGTATTTTCTATGTTTGACTTATCACGTTAATAAATATATCGATTGAACTAGAGGATTGCTGTTTTGATTCGACATTCAAGCTCCGAGTTCTTCTACTTTTCCCACCCTTTATAACCCTGCAGTCTGAGAGCGCAATGCTCTAGTTGGTTTATAAGGTAATATGAGATCTTTAAGATATGCTGCAGCCTGACCATTAAAAGTTAGGAGAAGGATTTTGAATTCTATTCTGTATTTTACCGGGAGCCAGTGCAGAGCAGCTAATACAGGAGTAACATGATCCCGTTTCCTTGTTCTTGTCAATACATATGCCTCTGTATTTTGGATCAACTGAAGAGTCTTAAGCGACTTTTTGGGACAACCTGATAATGAGTTGCAGTAATCCAGCCTTGAAGTAACAAATGCATGGACTAGTTTTTCTGCATCATTTTGAGACAGGATGTGTCTTGTTTTTACAATGTTACGCAGATGAAAGAAGGCAGTCCTTGAGATTTGTTTTATGTGGGAGTTAAACGACAGATCCTGATCAAAGATGACGCCAAGATTCCTTACAGTGGTGCTGGAGGCCAAATTAATGCCATCCAGAGCTTCTATGTCATTAGAAATTGCATTTTGGAGGCGTTTAGGGCCAAGTATAATAACTTCAGTTTTGTCTGTGTTTAACATCAAGAAGTTGCTAGACATCCAAGTTTTTATGTCCTTAAGGCATGCTTGAAATTTAGCCAATTGATTGGTTTCATCTGTTTTAATTGATAGATATAATTGGGTATCATCCGCATAGCAATGAAAGTTTATAGAGTGGTTCCTTATATTGCCCAAAGGAAGCATATATAAGGTGAATAGAATCGGTCCAAGTACAGAACCCTGCGGAACTCCAAGACTGATTTTGGCTGTCATGGAGGATTTATCGTTAACGCATACAAATTGAGATCGCTCGGATAAATAGGACTTGAACCAGCTTAGTGCGGTTCCTTTTATGCCAACACAATGTTCCAGTCTCTGTAGTCGCTGTAGCAGCACTGAGGTCTAACAAGACAAGAACAGAGACAAGTCCTTTGTCTGATGCCAATAGAAGGTCATAGGTAACTTTCACCAGTGCCGTCTCTGTGCTATGATGAACTCTAAATCCAGATTGAAAAACCTTAAATAAACTATTATTATGTAAAAAAACACATAACTGTTTTGCAACTGCTTTCTCAAGGATCTTAGCGAGAAAGGGAAGGTTAGATATCGGCCTATAGTTGGCTAAAACCTCTGGATCAAGACTAGGCTTTTTAAGAAGTGGTTTTATTACAGCTACTTTAAAGGATTGTGGTACGTAGTAAAGGGTTGGGACAAAGCTGAAGAACTCGGAGCTTAAATGTCGAATCAAAACAGCAATCCTCTAGTTCAATCGATATATTTATTTAACGTGATAAGTCAAACATAGAAAATATTCTCAGCTGAGGACACATTTTGCGTCGCCGTTTCCATAGACCGCATGGCTCAAAGAGCCCCATCGTTGCGGTCTCACGGCTCCGCTCCAGGTGTGTCCCGAGAGTCGTAAAACATGCGGCTACATAGAAGGAGTAGGCGTTGACCTTCTCCTCATTGGTCCCAGTTTGGCGCCTACACGCTCCTCCGTCAGCAGTCAGGAAGTAATGGTTTGTTGACCTGTTCTCTTAAAGGGGAAGTGTCCCTATTATGTTTGTAATACTCTCAGTGCAGAAAATACATAATTGCAGAGAAACATATTCGTAGTGTAGATATATATATATATATATATATATATATATATATTGATTGATTGAGGTAAACAAATACATATGATAGTCTTTCCAATGTGGATTAATTTACCTGACAATTCCCCCTTTACACACCATTTATGGTGTGTATAATCTCCAGTAAATATAAGGCACCGAGTGGTGTACAAATTCATCATATGGTATACAAGAATACATTCATAGTGCACTTGTTTTTATTCCAGTCATAAAAATACCTTCTGTATAAAACCAAAGAACTTCATTTGTTATTCCAGCATAAAGACAATTAGCTTCAGTATAATAAAAAACACTTCCAGTAAAAGACAGTAAATATTAGTAAACTTTTAATGTCTGTATAAGATTGTAATATCTGTATACGACTGAGAGACTGTAACTACAATAAAGTCAGTGGCTTCGGTATGGCAGCAAAGAACACTTTGTAGAGTTATTCACACGAAATCATCTTCCTCCTGGCTGTCGTGTTCCTGCTCTATATCATAGTCTATGAGTACCCCACTGTTTGATGCTAGCTCTTTGCTGAGTCTGTCAAGTCCTTTCAAAGCTCTGGTAAAGGATCCATCAGGGGCTGTGTTATTTGGGATGAAAGTACAACACAGAGCCAAACAATTTGCAGACACCCCCTTTTTCAGCTAGCACCATGTCTAATGCAATTCCGTTCTGTAATCAGGCTAGTTCTATCAAATTGCATAAATCTATGGCGAGGGGCTGATACTCGTGTACATTTGTTTTGTTATTGTGGAATCAATCAATCTCGTCATGCGGCTTCTAATTTATGGTATATAACAACATCCACATACAGTAAGTATTCAGAATCAGAATAATCTTTCTTGTCATGTAGGTTTTCACCTACAAAGAATTTGCTCTGGGTTAGCTGGTACATGAATATAAAAAATGCATAAATATTTACAAAATATAAATCGGTGGAGATAATGTACAAATTAATATTGATATAGCTATTAATGCTGAAGATACCAGTGACATGAGAACTCTCCATCTCCCGGACTGTCTTTCCATAGCATCACCAGACTAATTCTCTATTCCTGAATTCTCTGCTAATTCTTTATATAATGTTGTCAATCTTTGTAAGGCTCTAGTAACTGATCTCTCTGAAACAGTATTATTTGATATAATTGTGCAACAGGATGATTCAAACATGGCACACACACACCTTTCTCTGCTAGGAGCACGTCTAAAGACATTCTATCATGTCAATAAGCTGGAAGCTGCTTGTTGTTCAGCTTGTCCCTTAACGGCATCCCTTGTAATAATTAATAAACCTCTGTTAGATGCAATGAATGTAATTAGTCCACATTCTTATTAGTAGTTGCCCATCATAAAAACAATGAGTCAAAACCTGCTCCAATTTGATCTCTGGCACTCCCCGGGGGACTCCTACTGCATCTCTTGTATGCTGTGGAGCTGAAGCTTTCCCCAGGTGCTGCGTTTCTCTTCAGCCGAGTTCAAGCTCACAAGAGTTTGACCTGTTGTGGGCCAAACATAGAAACACTCGACCAGTGTCATCAATGCACATATTTCAGTCTTGTGCTATTGGTTCTGTGAGTTGGAAATCTCTTAATGAGATTTTTGCAAATTGGGCTGAGTGTTTCTGTTACACTGTGCATCATTGTTAACAGACAGGTTTACTCTGTTATTGGTCCGAGTAGTACTGGGACTGGGCTTAAAGCAAGGAGGGGCCTGACTGGTACACACACACACACACACACTATATTTACTGAGCTAGTGGTATACAGTTTGCAGTCCAGCCACATATTCTTCTCCACATATCCTGTCTCCCTGCTATTCTATTTCTTACTGTAGTAACTTTATATCCTTTCCTACTGACTGCTTTAAGATTGCAGTCTTCTTGTTTTCTACCTTTATCCTAAAGTGTCCTTGTGGACCTGCTCCTAAAACCTCAGCTGCCTAAAACAAACAGTCTCTAATCTCTGGGATGCGATGAAACGATGGTGAGGAATAATGGATCACAAGCATTTATTTTCTTACATGTCACTCCTCTCCGTGGCAGATGTGCTCCTCTGCCCACCTGATCTGTTCTGCATATTGTTAGGGAAGAGGGACAGGTTATTACGTCACATAAATCACATTTGATGTGGTTGTGCAGTCTCAGGTGTACAGGCTATACTCACCCTCCTGTGATGACTGACCCCCATTTCACAGTCCCCTTCTAAAACTTCGGGTTGTTGAATCTTCACTGATGGTGAGACAAGCGCCCCTATGGGTACCACCTCCCTGTGTAGTCAGACTTCACCACGAAGAGGTCCAGTTTCTGCTTTATGGAGTCAGTGTCTCTTACAGGAGTGGTGATATATTTATGTGTCACCAGGATATATTTTTCTCTCCCTCTTCTTCCTTTCCAAATGGTGGTATATTTCTAAATATGGCTCTGATAGTTTTCCCGGCACAGATAGGGAAACTTGGCATGATTTCCAGTGTTCTTTTATACCATTAGTCTTTCACACTTATTTACATCAACACTGATTATTGTACCCTAAATGTTCTTATTCTGTCTAATGTTTTATGTTTTTGCAGTGCAAGTACTTTGACCTGCAATTCTTACATAAAGCTTATTATCATCATTATTATTATCATCATCCTTTACACACATTACCTTATTTTACAGTTCATTTAGCTGTAAACACTTTAGCTACTGTCATAGTGTCTACTGTATGTGTTGGAAATACTTCAGCTCATTTTATACACGTCTATAATCGTTAAACTATATTTATTTCCTTCATATTTATTTAGTTCAGAATATCCGTTTCTCGGCATTCGGCCTTTGAATCAAATGCTATGAATATACTCTATTAATATAATACTCAATATAATACTCCCCCTTTTGAGACATGGTCAAATACCGTGTCTCAATACACACATTTATATCATTCTCGGTAGTACTGAGTTCTTCTCTGGTCAAGTGTTCTTTCGTCAGTCGTCTCTGTCTTGTATGTAATTATTCTTAGTCCAAACGGCTTGTTCTTACTTTATAGCTGCATCTCTTTCAATATCTCTGTCTTGTGTTCTGGCGTGTTTGTCTTCTCATTTACATATTGTTGTCTACTGAAACTGGATCAGTTCTTATCATATGTGTTGTGCCTTTATATAAAGCAATATACTTTGGTAGCTGTACTGCCTTCAATAAGTCTTCTATTAGAGTGAGTAATATGTTTGTTAGTCAATGTTACCATACCTTTATGCTGTACTTGTTGAGCAAACACATGTTGAACATGCATAGTTACCGTCTGTGTAGATATTTACAACTTTGTCTTTCTTTTATCTGCATGTCTCTGTCAATGCTATCAGTTCTGCTGCTCTGCTGACAGATGATTGGGTAGAGCTTCTGCTTTTAATACGTCGGTCTGTGTCACTACAGAAATCTTGTCACATTCGGATCCTTTAGGTTACTTTACATGATCCGTTAACAAACATTTCTATCTCTGGTTCCTCTTAGGGAACGTCAGTCAAGTCTGGTCTTGGTGAAGTTCCTTGTCCGTCTCTGTCGTTTAGTCATGTGGTTCTCCGTCCTCAGCTGTTGGAAATAATGTAGATGGATCAAAGTTGTACATTATTCTATAGTCAGATGCTGTTGTGAAAACAAAACTGACACTGCATGTGTCACTGTTAAGTCAATGGCCTGAATAACACTTGATGCAGAGGCCTGACCTGCCATTGAAGCTGCAGTTACTGCTCATGTGCGGTCAGGCATTGCCTTATCTACTGGGTCTAGTTGTGAAGAGTAGTGAATCACTGGTCTACTCTTATCTCCATGGTTCTGTGTTAATACTAATGTCATGAAGTCTGCTGTTTAAATAAAAGGCTTCTTATAGTCTGGTATTTCTAAAACAGATGAGTTTACCAAAACTTTATTTTCTTAAATAATTTGTCAGCTGTTTCATTCCCTATTATCTTACAAACCCTCTTCACCATATTTCTTCCTCATGACATTTACGATCGGACCCTCAGGAGCTTCTAGCTCCCTACACTGTTTAGACTAAACTCTCAGAAGATTCTATCTCCCTACTATTCGTCTGTCGACGATTATAGTCTTTCACAAAATGTCATGAGGTTTGCTTAATATTTTTGGGAGAGGTGGGAACGGACAGCCATCCAAGAGGGAATCACGGCGGCCTTTTCCGTGACCGTGTGTGTTAAATGGGTTATGCTGACACTTCTTGCTTAGACAGATACCATCTCTAATATGGCCTGATACTAAAGTCTTTTATTATTATTTATTATTCTGAACCTAATCTATCATTAGCTGATTGTTTTTATTTTACGCTCTTTATTCTGAGTATTTTGCGGCTCTGTTCTGTTCTAATCATTTCTGTCTGCTCCAGAATTACACAAAAAGTCTACATATCTGTCATCCACACACTTATTAAACATGTTTTCTCAAAAACATATAAGAGACAGTTTTCCTCCTTTAATTGACTATAATAGTGTGTGTGAATGCAGATATACAACCTGGTTCCGGAAGTGTGGATCCCCGTTGCTGGGGAGTCATGTTCTCTTGTCAGTCCTTTTTCTCACGTCCGGTCTACAGTCTGGGGTTCTGGTTTCACATTTTTCTTCTCTTTAGCTTTCCTCAATTCAATTGGATTTTTAATTGTAATTTACCAATTTGTCTGCTGGTGCACGGTTTTAAATTTAGGTGCGCTTTAATTGCCATTCCACAGGTGGAGGTGTTTAAATTTTGTAAAGTTTCTATAAACTTTTAGTTGTAGTCTCAATTTTGTCCACCAGAGGCATTTAGCTATCAACCGGATGTGGGTTTTTTTTTTTTGAATTCCCACCGGATGAAGAAGGATAGAAAATGGAGGTTTCTTTGTTCTGAATTTTCTCTCCTTCCAGTTTGGAGAAAACGTTTTGGTTTAATCACTCGGTCACTACATCACTTATGCATTTTATTTCCACCCAAAATGCTCCAGCATAAGACTCAAGGTTTAGTTTATCACAATTTACTTTCACATGCCTCGTAACATCAAATAGGCGGAATTAGCGACCCAGCATCACGTGGCCACCGTTAGCTGGTCCTAATCTCTGAGGCCTTTCACAAAAACGTCTCCTTCTTTCACGGTTTTCCAACTTAAAACTACTTCACATACACTCCACGGTTCTCTTTGATTTCACAACCGTCTACCAGTCAGTTAGAACAGTTTTCATCCGTTCTACAAACTCCAATGCATTAGCTAAATATCAGCGCTAGCTTAGCCTCGCCTTAGGCCTGCTTTAGTCACACTTTACTCACAACAATACAACAATACACAAATCTTTACATGTTTTACACTATGCTTGCCGCAAAGAAGATGATATACAACATCTGAGACTATGAGGCGATCGTCATCGGTTCTCACGTAATTCAGGATTATAATCACTATCCTCCTTTGGTAAACAACACTAGCTTCTAAGCCACGCTTCCCTTAAGTCTTTGAATTAAACTATACCTATCTGCCTTCCAAAGGACTTCTTTAACATTAAACTAACTAAGCTTTCTTAGCTACCTTCCTTAGGTGTTTTCGTATTAAACTATATCAATGCAAGCTTACCATAAGCTTTATCCGGTACCAGCCCGGACACCCCCTGGGATTTGTTTGATTAATATGAGCACGAGGCCCTAACCAGATCTGTGCTGGAACCCTCCATAGGCTTTTAATAAATATCGTTAACACAATTAATATGTTCGATGCTTGCTCTTATCACTTGTATTTCAACATTCAGGATTGCTTTTTATCGTTTAACAGCAGTTGTATTAGCTATGACCGTCGAACATTGTTGCTGGCATTCATTAATAAGTTTTCCTAGTCTACCTGCAGTGAATATTTGTTTTAACCGGTGTTCACTCTCACCTGATCTTTTGCACGTGCAATGAATACCAGTCAACGATACTCGGCGATCGTTCTTCACTTCTCCTTTCGGGATGCCCACCCAGGGACGCCAATTAAAGGGTTGGGACAAAGCTGAAGAACTCGGAGCTTAAATGTCGAATCAAAACAGCAATCCTCTAGTTCAATCGATATATTTATTTAACGTGATAAGTCAAACATAGAAAATATTCTCAGCTGAGGACACATTTTGCGTCGCCGTTTCCATAGACCGCATGGCTCAAAGAGCCCCATCGTTGCGGTCTCACGGCTCCGCTCCAGGTGTGTCCCGAGAGTCGTAAAACATGCGGCTACATAGAAGGAGTAGGCGTTGACCTTCTCCTCATTGGTCCCAGTTTGGCGCCTACACGCTCCTCCGTCAGCAGTCAGGAAGTAATGGTTTGTTGACCTGTTCTCTTAAAGGGGAAGTGTCCCTATTATGTTTGTAATACTCTCAGTGCAGAAAATACATAATTGCAGAGAAACATATTCGTAGTGTAGAGATATATATATATATATATATATTGATTGAGGTAAACAAATACATATGATAGTCTTTCCAATGTGGATTAATTTACCTGACAGTAGCCAGATAATAGAGGCAGGTTGATCGTATTTAATAACGAGGTGTTAATTAAGGGTAAAACTTCTTTAAACAGTTTAGTTGGAATCGGTTTTAAAAGACAGGTTGATGGCTTAGACCAGGGGTCGGGAACCTATGGCTCGCGAGCCATATATGGCTCTTTCGATAACGCGATATGGCTCGCAGACAATTTTGAGCTGACATTTTTTAACTTAACAAGTAATAAATAATTATACTGTGCCATTTTAATGTAAAACATTTAGCAGCGGATTTGTTTTTAGTTCTCCCCTCTCCTTTCCTCCGCTGTGTGTGTGTGTGTGTGTGTGTGTGTGTAGGGGGCGGAGCCCCGCCCGTCGTGAGACTGCGCAAAGCAAGCAGTAGACCGGGGGGGGGGGGGCCAACATTAAAAACTGGGACTACGTCGAGGGCCAAACACGGTCCACATGTATTGAACAGGATACACATAAAGTGCAAAAAGATATGGAACATATTTAAGTCAACTGCAAACGGATTGCTGAGCAGTTCAATTAAAATATCTGAGCAGCAAAGTCGGCAAATGCTCTCAGTTGATCAGCAGAATGCTGTCGGGAACACAGCGGTGGAGATGTTTGTCAGTGTTTGGAAACACGTAGTGACCAAAGTTTCCTGCTGCATCCGAGTCTCCCACAGGCAGCTCGGCTTGGAAAGCTCTCACTGCATCATACATGTCTGTGATCACACGGCCCTGAAGCTGCAGGTTTAACAGTGAGATGCTTCGTTATGTCGCACAAACAGTCCAGCTCACATCGTCCCAGAGATCTGTGGTGTCTTTCCCTTTGCTTTCCAAAAACTTTCATTCCATTCACATATTTAGATACTTCCTCAAATGTCTTTCCCCGTGGTTGTGCCATGCATTGATTTAATTACCAAAACCGGCGGGCCAGTTATGACACACATATGATATTTTCTCGCGGGCCGGATATAATTGCCTTGAGTTTGACACCCGTGCAGTAAACACTGAAACGTGCACATAATGAGATAAATAACGTAAGCGTTTAGTTTATTTAATAAAAGAGCTCCTGTTCAATGCAACACTGATACCTCTATTAGTACTAGGAGACGTGTTATTCTTAAAAAATGCACGCATAAATTTGCATTCCAATTTATATATTTTTATATATGGCTCTCAAGGAAATACATAAAAAAAAATATTTGGCTTTTATGGCTCTCCCAGCCAAAAAGGTTCCCGACCCCTGGCTTAGACGATGAGATTGTGGAAGTTAGTTGGTTAAGGTTGATTGGAGTAAAACAGTCTAGATATATTTCAGGAGTTACTAATGTTTTTAAAATTCCGGAGGTTGAAGTCATTACCAATTGAGGTCAGGAGGAGATTAAATTTGTCTCTAATAATTAGAATTTTATCGTTAAAGAAGCTCATGAAGTCGTCACTACTGAGAGATATAGGAATAGAAGGCTCTGTAGAGCTGTGGCTCTCTGTCAGCCTGGCTACAGTGCTGAAAAGAAACCTGGGGTTGTTCTTATTTTCTTCTATTAAGGAAGAGTAATAAGCTGCTCTGGCATTACGGAGAGCCTTCTTATACGTTTTAAGATGATCTAACCAGACTAAACGAGATTCTTCCAACTTAGTGGAACGCCATTTACTTTCAAGATTTCTCGACTTTTGTTTTAGTTTGCGGATTAAGCCATGGAGCTTTCTTTTTCTATTTATGATCTTCTTCTTTAGAGGAGCGACAGAGTCAAGTGTTATTTGCAGTGAGGCTGCAGCGCTATCAACAAGATGATTAATTTGGGAGGGACTAAAGTTAGCATTGGAGTCCTCTGTTATATTGATATTGAGTCCTGGTATTGAATTAAGTGCTGATGGAATCACTTCCTTAAATTTAGTCACAGCACTTTCAGATAAACATTGAGCGTAGGATATTTTGCCTACTGGCTTGTAGTCCAGTAACAGGACTTCAAAAGTTATTAAAAAATGGTCTGATAAAAGAGGATTATGTGGACACACTGATAAACTTTCAATTTCAACACTATATCCCAGAACAAGGTCCAGAGTGTGGTTTAAACAGTGAGTTGGTTCATGTACATTCTGACTGAACCCAATTGAATCTAATATTGAGATAAATGCATTATTAAGGCTGTCACTATCAACATCCACATGAATATTACAGTCACCTACAATAATTACTTTATCTGTTTTAAGGACTAAACTTGATAAGAATTCTGAGAATTCAGATAGAAATTCAGAATACGGACCAGGAGGGCGGTACACAGTAACAAATAAAACTGGCTTAAGAACAAGGCTTTCAAAAGAGTCATAGTTTAGTTTAGGTTTGAGTCAAATATGGCTGCAACTCCACCTCCTCGGCCAGTACCTCGACGAATGTGAGTATTAATATGACCAGGAGGAGTGGATTCATTTAGACTGACATATTCTTCATGTCTCAGCCAGGTTTCAGTGAGACAAAATAAATCAATCTTATTATCTGATATTAAATCATTTACCAATCCAGCTTTCGTTGATAAAGATCTGATGTTTAAGAGCCCACATTTAATTTTTCGATTTAGTTGCACTTTTGCAGCGGTGGTGTTTATTTTAATTAGGTTTTCATGTATAACTCCTCTTCTGTTAACCATAGATTTGATTAATTTCAGTGGTCGTGGGGCAGACACAGTCACTATGGGGATTTGAGTGGATCACTGCCCGGAGAGAAGCACAGAAAAGTGTGTAAGACTGCAACTCTTTCACCTGGTCTCAACTCTGGGTTGTCATGGATTAGGTCCACTAATAAACTTTGTAATATTATTGGATATGAGATCTGCTCCAGCCAAAGTAGGATGGATGCCGTCATTCCTAATCAGACCAGGTCTTCCCCAGAAAGTCCGCCAATTGTCTACGAAGCCCACATCATTATCTGGACACCACCATGAGAGCCAGCGACGGAATGATGACATGCGGCTAAACATGTCATCATTCAAAAGATTTGGCAGAGGACCAGAGAAAACTACGGAGTCCGACATTGTTTTGGCAAATGTACACACCGACTCCACATTAACTTTAGTACACTCCGATTGACGCAATCGCGTGTCATTACCGCCGACGTGAATAACAATCTTACTGTATTTACGTTTAGCCTTAGCCAGCAGTTTCAAATGTGCTTCTATGTCGCCCGCTCTGGCCCCAGGAATGCACGTGACTGTCGTAGCTGGTGTCTCAAAATGAACGTATCTCAAAATTGAGCTACCGATAACCAGAGTTGGCTTCTCAGCTGGTGTGTCACTGAGTGGGGAGAACCTGTTAGAAACAGCAAGCGGTTGGTGGTGAACCACGTGGGCTTCTGATAACACTTCTTTCGGACAGTCACCCAGTCTCCCGGCTGCTCGTCAGCAACTTATCTATATTAATTTAAGAAGGACTTTTCTGTTGTCATGCAGTTAACACATCGGTCATTTTGTTTTTTTTAAACACTCAACTCCTGGTGTTCTTGGCCACTGTTTTATAAGAAGGACATAACGGGCGTAACAGTTTTAAAAGTGACATATTTGGAAAAGAAACTGATAAATATTTAAAGAAACTTTAAAGTGTTACATTTAAAAAGGGAATATGGTGTGGTGATGGGGAAACACTGAAGACCATACCAACAACATTTACTTTACAGACATGTGGAGTAGACATGTTGTAACTGTAAAGCAAAACACTAGAAGGGTTATTTCTGATTTACTAACATGTACTTTCAATACTGTAATTGTCCAATCCGTGCCTGAGTATAATGTAAGGTACAATGTAAGGTGAGCACAGTGACCTTGTTTGTCTTGGCGTCACTGGGGATTCCCTCGGGGATAGACGGGTCCGCTGAGACCTCGTCCAGGTAGGAGCTGTCATCGTCCAGCAGCAGCTCGTCATCCATTCGCAAAACACAGCGGAGGAGAGAATGTGAATGCGCAAAGTAAACACTGAAACGTGCACATAAATTAGATAAACATAAGCATTTAGTTTACTTAATAAAAAAAGCACCTGTTCAATGTGAAAAGTGAATTGTGAATACATATAAAAGAAATGATGTATAAAAAAAACAAAGCCTGATTGTCGAGCCTCGATCTGAAAGCTCACACTGTCCTTGTAAAATAGAAAATAAGACAGCAGGTCGGCCCCTGTGGAACGTTGTGGCCACAGTCAATAAAGATAACTTAGAAAGCTCAGAAGCAGGTAGTAGTTTGTTTACTAGCAGAGGTATGTCACGTTACACCATACAGTTCACATCTGTGCAAAGTTCATCCTGTGTGTTGAGACATTTTATTTAAAAAAGACCCAGCGTCTCCAGGAAGACGTGGACAGTATCAGAAAGATCAAAAATACAGATACAACTCAAGACCCAAGCCAAGTTCCTGTGCCTTTTTTAGTTTAGTTTTTTAACAAACAATAGATTGTTTTTATTTATAATGTTTGGAAGAATTCAGTAATAAAATTGTCTAATCATATTTTCGTTGATATAAATGTAACTGATTGGCTTTTGATATCAGACATAAATTAGACATTACAACTCTTGACTTTACACAGCAGCCGATCTTTGACATATATTAATATACACAGTGTTATCCTAAGAATTAAGATAGCAGAAGTAGAATATAAGTATAAAACAAAATACAGGATTAATTAGAATGCCAAATGATCAGTACAAATACAACATCCTACAGTTGAATTTGATTTGGACATTTTAGCGACACATTGCCAACTCTATTAAAACTCGTCCCATTTCACAACAGGGTTGTGAAATCATTGGCCATGCACAAGAGAAAGTCACAAACCATGAAATGGTTTTCATTACACAGTTATAAGAGGCTCAGGGTTCTCCTCCTCTGCAGCCTCTACCAGTTTATTGGTGTCAACCACACCAGGCTGTGAGCGCTCATTGCTGAAGAAGAGTGGGTTGTCAAAGGTGGTCAACTTGTCAGGGATGGATAAGCGAGGAGCGAACTTCTTGAAGAGGAGGAAGGCAATGACTGCCCCCGTGGCAATCCCAGTACTGACCGCCACAACTGCCAAAACTGTGTAGCCACGCTGACGAAGAGCAACTATTGCACAGATTGAAAAAGAAGATGATGATCAGCCTAAACAAATTAAGTGACACTTTTGTGTGAAATAAAGAAGGTGAAGAGGTGTTACTTACATACTGATGATGGAGGTGTTGGTGTTGGTGGTAATACTAGAGAGAAAAGAAGGGAAATGTGACAATTGCACACCAAAATCTGGCTACAGGATATCAGCCTAATAATGGACCAACCTGGCAACAACGGTAAACATGGCGTAGTGAAAGAAGAATTCACACTAATTTCACCGGCTCTACCAGCTGGGAGGGCACAAGACAGAGCCGAGTAATAATACGTTCCAGTTTTACTTCTATTCATAAAACCCTGTTTACATACGTTAACATTCACAATCACTTATATGCATCAGGCAAGTTTACAAGGGTAGAAAGCTGCGGTTAGTCAGGTCCAAAAATGTATCCTGCTCTGTCTCTCGGCCAAGTCACGGCAATGATTTATGACTATAATTGTCTAATCTTACAGTCAATCGTTTCAAAAGATAAAAATATTTTGTAGTCTGATCTTGGCATTATACCTTTGGGTGTTTTGCAGATGTAGGGTCTGCGATTAACCTGTCGGTCTGTATTCCATTTCCATCTAGAGAATTAATCCTTCCGTAGCTTTGATCTGTTTGACCTTCAGCCCAGTTAGTGTAGTCCATGATCGTTTTGTCCAAACACAACCACTCCCCTGGAGACAAAGAGATTTTTCTTTAGTAGTTTTTATTCCAGCTGTCTCATTTAATGTTCTTTTTTACTTTGCAGGAAACAATAGTCACACTTTGTGAACAATACAAATAAATGATGAGAAAGAATAATTCATAAATGATTTTAAAACCATTGCATTTATTTCCAAAATAACCTTAGAATGAATGAATTTGTCTCCTTTGGTTATTTACCAAGCATACTCTTTCTTTTCATATAATAGTATCTCTCTGTGTAACTGAAGAGTACCTTTCTTGAAAGAACAGAGAATGTGACTGTACCTCTGTGAGTTTAAACAGGCCAATCCAGAACGAGGGGTGGCTGTCTTTAAATACGTTTGCATGGCTTTGAATTAATTCTTGCTCAAAGGGATCTTCAATACTGGCCAGTGATCCACCTTCACAAAAGAAAAGTGTTGTCCTTATTGAAAGCTACATTCATTTTATTGCCTTTGAAATATCTTAGACCATCCACCAAAATGACTTACCATGTCTTAGACAGCAAGTAGATGCATCTGCCCAATATTTTGCTTCTGTGAAAAATGCGTAACAGTAATCTTGAAATGGTATCCAGAAGTGATTCTGGCCTGTGTTTAATGCATCTGGGTCTTCAGGGCAAACTCCTGGAAAAACACTTGACACTGTTGGTGGTATCTCTGTAAATGAGAGCGGCAGTAATGACATTGAGAGCCACTTTTACCGCAAAGTATGAAAAGCTACATCCAGTCATAAAAAGCCTGTCTGCTTATTAATCTGTCATCCCACCCAAAACATACAATATGCAATGCAGCCAACCAATACATTCAATAAAAACAGGATTAACTTAATACTGGGATGATGTTGTCAAACTCTGCAAACAATATTTCTGCTGAAGCCAAAAAACAGTGTTTCACAATTTGAGTCTGAGAAGGTTTTTTTGCCCGAGCCAAAATCCATCCATCTCAAAAGATGCCTCAGTTAATCGTTGAACTGTATTAGTTGTCCTGTGTACGAGCCTTTGTTTTCCAGAAAAATAAGAAAGCTGCTCTATTTTATTTATTTTGTACTAATTTCTCTTCCAGGTGCGTAAGTTTCGTTGAATTTTGGATGCGTTGTTTGGAAATGCGGCTCCAAATGACTTCTCTTGAAACCAGAGAGGGTCTGTTTGCACATTAAGCACAAAGGGTTTGACTCGTGGAGGACAAATACAAACTCCTCTGTCCACTTGTCTTGAAATGTCCTTTGCTCGTTTTGTATGGCTCGTACCTTTCTTTTATAATGGGAGCAGCTGTTGTCTGTCCACAAACTCCATCTCCAGCATCTTCCTCTCGATGGTTGGATGCTCCAAAGCCAAATCTTAACTTTCCTTGTTTATCACGCTTTGTTTCCGTTCACCTGGTGTGCAACTTTTTAAAATAAGAAATCGATCCATTTTACGTCTGTGCAAACTAGCATGTAAACGAGTGAACTGGAGCCAAGCTAACGCAGGTATGAAGTGTCAGGTTGGTCGTAGTATCCTTCAATTTAAATGTTCGAATTTAGTGATATAAATAATTTTTTAGCAAATGTCCATATTCATAAGCATGCTTATGATAACATATTTTTAATGAGCTTAAGTTTATTTATTTCCAAATGATTGACCAAATATTACTAAGCACTTTACCATTCACTATAATACAAATACATTTTTTTCTTTTTGAAATGATAAGGTAAAATGTTCAAAGTAGTTACAAGCAGAAGTTCGTCGTGTTACTTTTCTATGTGCTATTTTAGAGGCTTTCAGCACTGTACCTGATCTTTGTTCAGTCCAATCCACACAGGAGCTTTGAGAGTGAAAGCCACTAACTCAACATAGGCCTGTGTCCGCTTATTTTGCAGACTAGCCAGTTTAGCACCATCTCCTTCACAGAGCTTTTTGGGCTGCATCCCAGCTCATTTGTTGAGTAACAACCTTGAAAGAGTCATTAAATATTTTGACATAGTCGCTAGAAAGTGTTGGTTCAGGGGAGTCTGGGAGAGAAGGGTCTGTTCAAGGTGAGAAATTAGACACATGTAGTTGTTCCATTCATCTTAAGACCAAGACCTCTGTTGTACAGATGCTTAAGACTCACTTCCTTAAACCTGCAATAACTGATTTTGACTGAATGAATGAGTTGTGAAGACGGCATTGACATATCATCACCTTTTAAATTCATACAGCACATTTCTTAGCAAACACTTGCTTTTTTTTTTAAATTGCAGCATATCCAGCAATTACACAGAACATTAGCTTTCATTTACCGTCATGCTTCTCTCGTGCCTCTCTGCTGTTTTAGTGTTAAGCAAGTATTGTACAGTGGGTTTTTAGACCTTTTAACTGAAAACAACTGAATAAAACAGCTAAACAATGAGCTGAAACTGTATATCACGCTCCATAGAGCAGAGGGAAGCTGCACATTCTTATTATCTGTAGCATTTTCACATTGTCACATGTTTTTTGTCACTTAATCGGTTATAGCGGCTTTAAGAAATATAAAGAAATACTTCAAGAAAATATGCAAATCATTGTGTACTAATGTGAAGCCATTTTTAGACCGTATGTATCGAAGAGAAAGGTCAGAAGATAGGCTCACCAACATTCTTAAGACAGACAAATCCATTGGTGTCATTGCAGGACTTTGGTAACCATTTCCCAATACCAAGGGAAGAATTGGTATTTATGGCGACACACTGTCTCTGGTAAAACACAGAAAGAGAATAGTGAGCGTACCACTAACAGCAGTAATAATACGTTCACACACCCAAGTCACGGCTACTCAGTCAGAAACGCAGGTGAAATACACTCTGGTTCACAGGAAAAAGCACCAGAGGCAGACTTTGTAAAATAACTAAATAACTTACAAAATGTAGCTACTTGGCAATACAAGCGAAAACAACAAATTAAGTTCTGTTTTTCTGGTTCAGCTAATGTATCTGTTACCTGCCATCTCAAGGTTCTGCAATACCTGACCATGCAACCATGAACAGGAGAAGAAGTTTAGAAGATCGCTGTATATTTTATCAGGAAACAAACAATATATGAATAAAACCTTCCACATGTCTTGAGGAAATAGAGGCCAAGTTTCCACCCATAGCTTGGCATTGTTTCCTCGCTCCATCCCATGTTAATATCTGGTTGTTAATGATGCTGTAACACTAGAGGTGAGGAACGATAAGTAGATTTACAAGTCCTGAAAATACACTAAATACAGCCACTCAAACATTGTCCTCGTTCGTACATCGATTCCAATTCCCCATGACAAAACAATTTAATATGACATCTCAAATAAATATGTATGACCTAAAGCAGTGGTTCTCAACCTTTTTTGGCCCAGCGCCCCCCTACCCATTATCGAGTCAATTTTTATATATATATATATATATATACACATATATATATATATATATATAGGTATATATATATATATACCTATATATGTGTGTGTATATATATATATATATATATATATATATATATATATATGTATATATATATATATATATATATATATATATATATATATATATATATATATATATATATATATATATATATATGTGTATATATATATACATCTTTCATGCAACAATAGTGCTGTCTGCTTAATACCTCATTTCTGACTTTAGCGCTTAATTTTGAGCTCTCTGAGACAGCTACTGCTCAGTAGTCACAAGCAGTAGCTGCTATAAGGCTACATTTGTGGCTTTAAGCCTTAAAGTTTAAGGCTTAAAGCCACAAATGGAAAGTCACAGTTTTAGAATGTGCAGCCTTTACAAATAAAATGTCTTTCAACGATCAATTATGATGATTTCGAGATTGGTTTACATGTCTGTAATTATGTATTTATCTTTATTTGAAGGTGTTAAATATTCAAATGTATCTTAACCATACCTGCCAGTGTACTACTCTGTTTCCTGAACGGGTTTTCTCACCCCAAAATGCAACACGGATCAATCTACGGGAGCTAAGACAGTCTCACCAAGAAGAAACTTCAGCAGATTGTCACTCAAGCCTCCAACATCTTTGGCTGTGTCCTTGCCTCAGTGGACTCACTGTACACAAAGTGCACCTTTATCCGGGCAACTGAAATAACCAGCGACACCTCCCTCCCAGCCCACTACCCTTTCCAGCTTCTCCTCTCTGGAAGGTGCTGCAGGTCCATCTCAACCAATACCACCTGATTCACAGTTTCTTTCCCACAGCAGTCCGAACACTTACCTCCCCTCACCACAAGTTCCCATATACGGACCCATATTGTTCTCCATGGACCAAACTCAATGATCTGTATACATCATATAATGTCACTGAACATATTGTCACATTCACGTGTTTCCATTGTGTGTGCGTTGTTGTGATGTCATGGTGTCTGTTTATTTGTGCACTGGAACTAAGCTACCATGCTGTACCAAACAATTACCACCAACACTGTTGCATGGCAATGCAGTCTCATGGCAGTGAGATGTTTGTTTTGCAGGGGTTTCAACATCTGTCAGTTTTAGTTTTTACATGGGAGAAGACCACAGTTTGCCTTTTGTGCTTTCTACTCATCACTGTGGAGCAGTTTTCTCAATCTGTTTTCTTCTTCTTTGCTGTACAGAGAGTAGAGTTTGGAGAAACAAGTTGTCAAGTGCCATAGACCTTGAACTGTTTGAATTGGGGAGGACCTTTGACCCCAGAACCCAAGCAATATCCACACATTCACAACCTACATATGTACGTTTGCAGCATAATGGCTTAAAAGCAATATTCAAAGCCTTTTACTTTCATTCAGAAATCATCTTCAGATAGCCATTTATTTTAAACAATCTTTTAGTAATCACCGATGATTTTACATGTTTTATTTATATTTTTTGTAATTAAATATCACAAAGAATATACGTCAGTGCTTAAAGAAAAGATTTATCTGCATTGTGTAAAGGTGAACGACGGTGTCACTTTCCTGATGTTCATTTGTGCAAAACTAATCAATTTACGCTGTTGAAAAAAAGAATCCAGTCAAAGCTGCATCTCAGAACATTCCTAATATTTGTCAAAGAAATATGTCGGAAGGAAAAGATGTTTTTAAAGGCAACATTATGTCACTTCAAATTCTCTGTGCTCCTCTGCTTTTAATCTTCATTCACTGCTTAATAACTTCTGAGTGAGACGTGTTTCCACAAGAAATGGGAATGATAGAATTCACTAAGTAATGGCCCAATAAATCCAAAAATACATTTGTGACCACTGAATAGTTTGTACAATGTCTAATATAATTTTATCCTCCAGTGTTTCAGCAAATATCATTCCCTCAACCTGTGAGCTCGTGTCATCTACTGTTCCCATATGGAGTTCAAATTGACCAATTTTATGCTTGTGGCACTGTCCAACCAAAATAACAACACTGGTAATTAACTCAATATAACTAAATATCCCTTTTTAATAATAATAGTTATATATAAATATAATAGTTTTTTACTGGATTGGTACATTTTATTCACAAGCAAATTAAATTAATATCAAATCAAATCAAATCAAATTTATTTGTATAGCCCAATATCACAAATTATACATTTGTCTCAGTGTGCTTTACAGACTGTACAGGTTACGACATCCTCTGTCCTTAGACCCTCACATCGCACAAGGAAAAACTTCCTAAAAGAAACCCCAAAATTAAAGGGGAAAAAAATGGAAGAAACCTCAGGGAGAGCAACTGAGGAGGGATCCCTCTCCCAGGACGGACAGACGTGCAATAGATGTCGTGTGTACAGGATAAACAACATAGTACAAATACAACATTTGACAGAAATTATGTTGTGTTGGAAAAAAAAGAAATAGAAAGTTTGGATGAATCCAAGAAAGTTTGGATGAATTCAGGAAAATGTCAATAAGGCTTCCCGGTGTCCAGCAGGACCAGGTCAGCAGGCGCTGTCACGATTCATGATCCTGACGTAAACTTTATCAGTGGCAACCTGCCACATGAGAGACAGACACTCCGGGGATGATACCCCGGATGGTGAGTTAGTAACATACATTTACATAAATGCATACAGATAGAGAGGGAGAAGAAGAGAGAGGGAGAGAAGGAAGAGAGCAGGGAGGTGTCCCCCAGCAGTCTAAGCCTATAGCAGCATAACTAGGGGCTGATCCAGGGCAAACCTGAGCCAGCCCTAACTATAAGCTTTATCAAAAAGGAAAGTCTTTAGCCTACTCTTAAATGTGGAGAGTGTGTCTGCCTCCCAAACACAAACTGGAAGCTGGTTCCACTGGAGAGGAGCTTGATAGCTGAAGGGTGTGGCTCCCATTGTACTCTTAGAGACTCTAGGAACCACAAGTAACCCTGCAGTCTGGGAGCGTAATGCTCTAGTTGGTTTATAAGGTACTATGAGATCTTTAAGATATGCTGGAGCCTGACCTTTAATTGATTTGTAAGTCAGGAGAAGGATTTTGAATTCTATTCTGTATTTTACCGGGAGCCAGTGCAGAGCAGCTAATACAGGAGTAATATGATCCCGTTTCCTTGTTCTAGTCAATACACGTGCCGCTGCATTTTGGATCAACTGAAGAGTCTTAAGCGACTTTTTGGGACAACCTGATAACAATGAGTTGCAGTAATCCAGCCTTGAAGTAACAAATGCATGGACTAGTTTTTCTGCATCATTTTGAGACAGGATGCGTCTTATTTTTGCAATGTTACGTAGATGAAAGAAGGCAGTCCTTGAGATTTGTTTTATGTGGGAGTTAAACGACAGATCTTGATCAAAGATGACGCCAAGATTCCTTACAGTGGTGCTGGAGGCCAAGTTAATGCCATCCAGAGCTTCTATGTCATTAGAAAATGCGTTTCGGAGGCGTTTAGGGCCAAGTATAATAACTTCAGTTTTGTCTGTGTTTAACATCAAAAAGTTGCTAGACATCCAAGTTTTTATGTCCTTAAGGCATGCTTGAAGTTTAGCTAATTGATTGGTTTCATCTGGTTTAATTGATAGATATAATTGGGTATCATCCGCATAGTCCGAGTCCCGTTCTGATCTGTCTTCCTGGTGCCCATACCTGTACCCGCAAACCATTTTCTCAACAGCAGCAGCAATATCATCATCAATAGCATGAGGGTCAGCGTGAGCGCGAGCATAAGCGTCAGCATGAGCGTAAGCGTCAGCGTAAGCCTGAGGGTCAGCCTCAGGGTCAGCTTGAGCATGAGCGTGAGCGTGAGCATAATCATGAGCGTAATCGTGAGCGTAAGCGCGAGCGTCAGCGTAAGCGTCAGCGTAATCATCAGCGTAAGTGTCAACGTAAGCCTGAGGGTCAGCCTGAGGGTCAGCGTGAGCATGAGCGTAAGCGTTACCGTGAGCACAAGCGTAAGCGTGAGCACGAGGGTCATCGTTAGCATTAGGGTCAGCATAAGCGTTGGCGTAAGTGTCGGCGTAAGCGTCGGCATAAGCGTCAGTGTAAGCCTGATGGTCAGCGTAAACGTCACCTTGAGCATTTGTGTAAGTGTGAGCATGAGCGTCAGCGTGAGCGGTCAGCATGAGGGTCAGCGTAAGCGTTGGCGTAAACGTCAGAGTAAGCGTCAGAGTAAACGTCAGCGTAATCAGAAGGAGCAGCAAGGGGAACAGGGTTGTAAACAGGAGAAGGAGCAGCAGGACCATGTTGTTGCCCATCCTTCCCATAGTTTGGGAGGCGCTGCTCACTGTCTCCATTACCTTCACGAGGCTGAGCCTCCTGAAGCCCGTCCACAGCGTCCTCGTCCTCGTAGTCATGCAGGACAGGGTCGTCGGGAGGCCACACAGATCCACCTGAGGAACACATTTTTAATTTAAAAAGTCACATTCTGCACTTCCAATAGACTTAAATAGGAGGTCTAAAGGCCTAGTTAATCAAATTGGACTAAAAGTGACATTCTGTCTCTGCTCAATTAGGGAATAATCAGTCAATTTAATAACACAATTCTACACAATAGTCTTGTTCTGCTTCTAAAAAATATCTGAGAATATATAATAAGCTTTGAAAAACACTGAGATACAGACAAAAAGATTTAAGCGCACAGACCTGCGTCCGCAATTACGCACGCTTCAACGTGTTAAAAGTTAACAACATCTCCGGATACATTTTTTAAGCAGCAACCTCAACTGTACCCACAGAGGAACGTGCCCTGGTCTGTTTACACCTGCACATTCTGACGTCGCGACGTTTGCTAAAACGTTCGATTGTCTCCATGGTGCACAAAAATAACAATTATTTTGACATTTTTCAAAAAATGTCCCGGTCACCATCTTTTTTCCTCAATTTTCGACGCCAAATTTCAAAATTTGAGACCCTCAAACAAAAATAACGATGTTTTCAAATCCCTACGCCATTGTTAACACATTCCACAGCTGTCCCGCGAAATATATTACATTCTTATCACATAATTATTGTTTTAGACCAAAAAAACGTCTAGTGTCACCAAAATCAGTTTTTTCCTTCAGGCCAACCAACATTCTATTAACTCTTAATCTTAATATTCAACAATTTAACATAATTAAATGCACATTTCTTACTGAAATTCACCTTTAGGCAATTAAGGAACATTAATAATTACATTTATCATGTCATTTAAATATGTCTTACCTATAAAAGCAAGGAACCACCGAGCGACCCGGGTCAGCTGGCGCTCCTCCACAGGGGATCCAGCAGAATCCATGTTTTCAACGAGAAAGGTTTGCTGTAGATTTACTCCAAAGGTTTTTCTTCAGCTCAGTTATCCAAAAGTTGTTTTCAAGGCGATCAGATATCCAAGATTTCAACTTTCCAGGTTTCACAAGTTAACTCGAGTCAAGTCAAAGCGCAAAAGACAATTCGGAAGACCTGCAGCTTTTACGTCACCTCATAGAACGTTAACGTCCTCTTTCCATGACACGTCCTAACGGACGTGCGTGCGTGTGTGTGAGCGAGTACAGTAAATTGTAACGATCGTAAATTGGACTTTTGTATGTGTACAGGTGTTTCTATAAATAAGTGACATGTATGATGATCTATGGTGATGAACACACACAGCCAGGATCACCACACTTAACACCATCATGACCCAGAGCACACTTACAAAGTTAAACCAAGAATAAACCATGTCAACATAGTTGGTGTTGTTTTTTTAAAGATACAAAATAGTGAATAGAAATGTTGGCAGACAGTACATGTGAATCAGTGCAGGCTGCTATTAACATCATGCAAAGACTGCCTAATTAGTTAAGCCATCATGCATTGTGTTGCTGCTAAAGTGGCCTTTTTGTTTTTTCATTTAGTAAATGTATTTCCTGATCCACCTGTACCCTGTGGTCCTTTTACTTTCCACTGGGATGATGCAGGAGGAGCCAGGTTCACTGTATGGCAAGTGTGATGCCTTAAACACCATAGTTCATCCAACTTGGTTAATGATGAACCTCAAATATTTGATATAAAATTAATGAGATAGACATTAATAAATGGGAGGAGACCCCGGGGAAGACTCAGGACTCGGTGGAGAGATTATATCTCCTCACTGGCCTGGGAACGCCTCGGGATCCCCCAGTCGGAGCTGGAGGATGTGGCCCGGAGAAGGGAAGATTGGGGTTCCTTACTGGAGCTGCTGCCCCCGCGACCCGATCCCGGATAAGCGGTAGACGATGGATGGATGGATGGATGGATTAATAAATGTACACTGCAAACAACAGACAGCCGTGCATTGAGGCAAAGCATATGTTGTGTTACTGACACTATTTTAAAACAGGGGTAATTAAACCTGATGTCGTCCTATGTCATTACTATAAATACTGAAAAAAAGAAGAAATCTAGAGGAGGGAGAGAGGGACCTTGATGATAATGAGGCTGATGCCAACGCCTGATGTCCACCCACATCCAGACAGCTGGCACCCTGCAGGCACAGCCGTTTGTCCGAACCTTTTCAATACACTGTTTACACATAATTATTCTCTTTGCATTGGAGAGTGTTTGTTATTTGAAAATGAAATATCTATAATAGAATACACAGGAGAAATAATATGTTATGTTCATTAACAATGTAGTTGTAAATGATTTATTTTGTAATCCTTAAATCCTATTAACTCTTGTCCTGTCCATAAAACAAATGGTGTTAGGACATTGTCCAGTTATTAGATTTTGTTGCACAGACAAATTCATGTAAACCTCACCATCATTTTCAATCAGAAGGACATCAATAATGAATGACATACACTCTTCCAACTACAGCAATATTTGTTTTTGACAATTAATGTTTTTCAAAATTACATACAACAAACATCAGTGGTAAAAAGCATGGGAATTATATATCACGATAATCTCTAGGGTGCAGCACTGTCTTTTCCCTTTCTAGAAAAATCTCTGTTATCAAACTAATGCTAAGATTTCCTATAGCTGTCATTTTATTGGAGGAACTTCAGTCTCCCACTCACTAATATTCCAACTTTAATTAAGTCTCTGGTGAGTTCCTTGGAAGAATCTCAAGTGCTCAAATCCTAACAGATGGCACTCTATTTATTGCACACCTTATGCCACAGGTACTAGCTTTCCCCCCGAAAAGACTAGCCAAGATAAGACTCTCCTTTATGTATTCTCCTGGGCCTGCAAGATTCAAAATTCAGCCAAACAATACAGAAAAGTTTGTTTTAATTAGATCTAAAAATACAATATAGAATAAATCAAATGGCAGACAGACAATCCCAGGGCAGGCTATTTAAAGATGCACCACAGAGAATGTGAGTCAGTGTGGATGAATGAGTTTAAAATACAGTGGGTAGCCCTGTTTCAGTCATCAATCCAGAGGCCTGCATGTGGCCTGATTCGAACATCTGACTGTACACATTCATCGTGACTAATAGCATGGTGATGCATCCAGAGGGATGCACAAGCTCATGTTCTTTGTTCCAGATCATTTGACTCCTTCTCACTTCCACTCGGCCCTGTCACAAGTGGAAATGTGAGTGATCTGTTTAATCTCATCAAATATGATTAGGCAAAACACATCTCAAGATAATATCCTACAGCCCTCTGATTCAGCAGTAATACAAATGATGCGTAAAAAGTTGCAGCTTTAAGTCAAAAAGGTCTACAGAACGCTTAGCTGCACTCCACCTTAATTAGCTTTACATGAAATGTGCTGTTTGAACATCAATAAAAGTAAGAAAACATTCAAACTCATCAAGCTGTGGCTATTTTTCCAAATCCATGATACTCACCGAGTGTACCTGCAATGCTAGTTGGCATCATCTTGAGATTTATTCTGCAATGACTATTTTCAAAGGTAGCACCATGGTGTTATTCTACCGCTGTCAATCAAACCCAAAACTATTTACACAAACAATGCTACCCCAGGCTACTCGGGGTACGATAACAGACTCCCAACACAAAGCTCTGAAAATGAAAAGAAGGATATTGAAAAATTGTGAATTTCATCTTCCACTGTCTGCTCTTTGCACCTCATCTTTGGGTGCAGAACAATGACTACAAGTAAACTCTTCCAAAATATTTGTGCAATATGAAAGATGACACAAAATAATAAAAATAAATAGTACATAGTTGGAAAGATTATTTTCCAGTTGGGAATGTAATGATTATTGTTACCGGTAAATACAGTACTGACTCAAGGTTTGGAAGATTCATTGGGTTACTTCACAGTGTCATTGATACCTATTAAATCTGGAATTAAAAACATGATCCAGAGGACAAACATTTCTTCATCACTTCTGATGAGCATACTGCATTTGCCTTGCAATCACAATCCATCTTTGAAATCCTTTTATCCTTTCAGTTCCTGAGCAAATCACCCAGTGAATAAAGCAATGTATATGCTTGGATAGTGAAAACAAGTGGAATTACTGTTTGTGGCAGTGGGGTGTGGTTAGGGCGCCGGCTGCTGGGGAGAGACAGGAGTGTCCCAGCTGGAGGCCAGACAGCTGAACGGAATCAGGTAATCAGTCACATAATAAATGCATGGTGATGGCCTGGTTCTGTGCTCTGGCAGTAGGCTGGGTTCCAGAGGAGACGCTTCTTCAGCCACGACGCAGCGCAGCCTGGAGAGCAGCGGACAGCAGAGCGACAGACAGGAGAGTGACCTGTCAGCTGTGCGACCTGTCAGCTGTGCCTGTGATATAAGTTTATCTGTGTGAGAATAAAGCTGTGTGTGTGACACTACACCTCCTCTCTGTCATCCTTATCCCTGACTGTGGACAAGAGCTTCCACCCTGTTATTTCTGCATAACATGTTGTGCAGTTAATCCAAAAGAAGGACCACTATTTACAGTATGTCAGGGTTGGAGGGTCTTGCTCTGGCTCCTCCAGTTGTCCCTAATCTACAGCAGAACTGTGGGATGGAACAGATGAAACAGAAAACAGTCTGGTCTTGTTGTTGAGACTAGAAAAAGGCAAATGCTCTTGAAGTACCACAGCCTTAATATTTAATTGTACAGGACTGGAAATGCAAGTGCAAGGACTATTAGATCAAGAATTAATGTTCAACATTGCTAAATCAGAATTGTGCATTAGACCTAATATGTTTAAGTGTACTACTGTTTTTTTCTAAACAGATACAGTGGGAAATTGAGTGTACATTGTCTAAAACAGATCAAAACCACCATCTAAAGCAGGGGTGGGGAACCTTTTTCCTATCAAGGGCCATTTTTTCTTTTTTACAACATCCTTCGAGGGACATACTAATTATTGAACTCATAACCTCTGCAATTTGTTTAAAGACACAGCCCATTCATTTAACTTTTCTTTTATGCTGTGCAAAAAAGCAACATTTTTATCCATGCATCTTTCTGTTTTATCAGAAAACAATCCTTTATTAGTCCCACAACGGGGAAATGTATCTTGTCACAGCAAAAGAACATATGAAGTAAAAAGGCAGTACACAATAATTAAATATAATAAAAATATATAAGTACCAAGTGGTTGATAGAAAATAAAGTGAGTATTGCACATGGCAGTGATAATTGCACAGTAGTGGTGGAACAGTCTGTTCTTGGTGTGGTGGTCTACCTCTCTATCTGTCCATGTTTGTATGTTCCGCTCTGCAGAGCTGCTTGTTGGGACAAACTCCGCCGAAGAGCGTTAACTTTATCCATGTTATGTTTCGTGCAGTAATGACGCTCAAATTTTTATTATTTCATCACCGCAAGCGCGTCCGCACAAACTAGGCACACTACTACTTACACAAATAAATAATCGTTCGTCCATTTCTCCTGGAAAGTGCGACATTCCGCATCCAGCTTTCTCTGTTTTACTCTCGCCATGCTGCGTTCACTGATGTCAATGACAGTCTCGTTTAATATTGAAGTTTTTTACGTGACATGACCACGTGATGACACGTTCCGCTCGTGTTGTGTTCAAGGACCCTGACCCTGACCTTGGCCAGGAAAAAGTCATTTTTTTTATTTTTCTATTTTTTTGTGTGTTTATGAATTACCTCGAGGGCCGGATCAAATGGTCTCGCGGGCCATATACGGCCCGGAGGCCGGAGGTTCCCCACCCCTGATCTAAGGCATTAAATGTGAGCAAACACTTTGTGGTTCTGGAGCATATGCTGGTATATTCCTGTAATGTGGCTCATTTGTAAAATTCTCAAACATTCTTCAGAATATTACCCCCCTATTTTTAATTTTAGAGAGCTGGTAAACAAAGGAGCTATAGAAAACATGAGCCGGGGAGTTATGTTTTTAGAGTTAGGTCAACAGAGGTTAGACTCAGAATTGTGTGTAAAAAAAAAAGCAGGGGGCAAAGGAAAAGTCAAACTTTGTAATATAATTGATCTTTGCTCTGCTTAATCTTAGAGAGGGAGCCCAATTTAAAATTAAGGAGCAAACATACTTGACACCAAAAATAATAATGATAATTATAATAGCAATAATAACAATTATGATGACAATGACAATAACAATAACAATAATATATTTATTTTCAAGATTCAAATGTCTTGATATCTTGCATAACTGAATATAAAATGAGTTGGAGCTATTGTGTATTTGAATGTGCTTTTGTGTCACTGCTGCGCCCCGCCAGCGCCCTGCCTGAAATTTAAGGTTTTTTCTCGAATTAAAAACTAAATATTTTTCTTTTTATTCACAACTCACTTTTCACATTGACAGGTGCTCTTTTATTAAATAAACTAAACGCTTATGCTATTGATGTAATTTTGCACGGTGAGCGCCCCTCCAAAGCAGCAAAGCTAGGGGAAACACTGCCCTAAGTATAAACAGTGAGGTACATTGTAACAGTTAGTACAACTTTCAAGTAAGAAGGTCTTTTGTTAAATGTTGAGCTGTCCCTTTTGACTCGTCTGAACATTTGAATCTCCTATAATCCAGATGGAAGTTGCCTCTACAGCCATCTAGTGGAGACAGTGAGCACTCCCACTGTGTAAAACCAAGCCAACAAGCAGGTTTACAGATTAATCTGGAGAATTTTGCTAAATAAAATCAATAATTACCAATAATAACTACTTGAAGATTGACTAAAGTAAAAAATGACCTGATCCCGGTTTTACCCAGCAGTTATGCAGATACTGCAAGTAAACCTGGTAATACTTAAATAGCTGTTTGAACTTCCCCAATTTGTGATGTATTTGCTGCCACTCAACAGGTGCGACAACTGTGTGACTCACTTCCTTTGATGCTACTGAAGAAGAAAAGGTGAAAGCTCTTTCTCATATAACTTCATTGGTTGTATAATCTGTGGTTCTTTTAATAGCTAAAATAATAATAATAATAATAATAATAATAATATAAATGAAGCTCAGACCTTAATGAAAGTTATTTTTTATTTGATATTTACTTTATCACAAACAAAAAGACCAAAAGTGGTTGTAGGAAGGAGGGGAGGGGTAGAGGGTAGTAACCTTAAAAGAAAAACAACACATTCAACATTGTCCCATATTAATCATCCATATTTGTGCAAATCTCACAGCAGATATAACGACACATTCCTTTCATACATTCTGTTTGGAGAAAAGGAGATGTAGGTAGTATTTTGTTCTCAGCAGCATTAGCCACGTCACCTTTTGGCGCAGCGGGCACACCGATGGGACAGTCAGTCACACAGCTTAGTCTGCGTTAATCAGTGGAGTGTACAAGTAAGCAGCATCGTCCGCTTCGTAGATGATGGCCACAGTCTCTCCGGAATCTGACACTGCTGCAGTGGTCTGTATGCAAGTCTGAGAAAGAAGAGACAACTAAAATATGAATGTTTGACATTTTATGAACAAAAGGTTGCATGGTAAGTTTAATGGAGGGTTCAGTATCTCCCAATTAAATATTAGAATCCACCGACAGCTAAATAACACTGGAGAATAGCAAGTAGGAAGCTTTATTTTACAATAAATGTGGATTTATTTCATGTAATACTTCGAGCTCTTCACCCTCTCAAGCAGCTGTAGTCGCTCTTCGTTCAGCAGGTTGTTTTGCCTCAGCTGGCTGACCGTGTTCTCCAGGCCCAGAAGTTTCTCCAGGTGTCGGCGGTGTCGCTGCTGCAGCACCTTCACCTTTTTCTGCAGCTCAGCCACAATGGCCTCCAGCTGCTCCTTACTCAGACTGTTCTTATGGTAGCTGATCATGTAAAGAATGGAAGGAGATTGTAAGAGCTGCAATCAGAGGTGGACCAAGTATTTAAATCCTGTACTTAAGTAAAAGTAGTAATACCAGAGTGCAGAAATACTCTGTTACAAGTAAAGTAAAAGTATCATGCTGCACAACGGTGCATTTCAGAATAAATAAATAAATAAATAAATAAATATATATATATATATATATATATATATATATATATATATATATATATATATCGATAATTAGTTTTTGACTGTTTGCTGTATCTTTAGTTAAGTTGGCATTTAAAACTCTGATCCCATTTTTAACTCTAAATACAGACATGTCCATTAACACAGTCGGTGCTCACCAGTGCTCCTCCAGCTGGTGATCCTGCCGCTCCGTGCCATCCTCCTCTGACACGTCGTCGTCTCCCTCTCCCTCATCTGTGTCCAGTCTTTCCACAGTGAGGACCAGGGATGTGGGGGAAGGTGGCACGTGTTTGGACACGATGGGCAGAGTAGATGAGATGGGCTTGGAGCTCAGAGCGGACGACAGCACTGTATCCGGGGAGAAGGTGGACTGGGTAGAGGTTTCGCTGGGGAAAACGTTTGGTTTCGCCTCGAAGTAGGCGATGACTTGAGTTTCATGGACGTCCGAGAACTCCTCTGTGGCACAAGTCACATCTTCAACACCGAGTGAGGCCACACCCTCATCTGTACAGCCAAGTGTGGAGGCATTCATGACCAGCCCGTGGCCCTGAGTTAGAATGGCAGCAGTGATTCCATTCAGAAGCTCATCTTGCCCTTCACCAGCAGGGCATTCAGACATCACTAACACCTCTCCACTGTTACTTAGATCATTGACTGTCTGGAATAAAGTTACAGGAAAATCTGTCCCCGTTTCGAGTCCATCCACCAGCGAGTTCAGGTCTGTCCGGTGAGAGCGGTCAGTCTCTCCAACATCACTCGACTCCACCAGGCCGGTCTCTCCCTGCTGCGATGGGTCGACAGAGATCTCATACAGGTGCTTGTGCAACGTGCTTTCCATCTCTGCAACGTCAAAAGCCAGCAGCCTGTCATCTGGCACCGCTATGCTTTGATTACTGTTAGCTCGAAGCTGTTTTGGCTTCCTCTCACTGTGATCCATGGTTTTCCGTTTCTAGAAAGAAGCAGGAGTGCGTGTTTATCAAAAGCAAAAGCAATTTTCTTCACTTATGCCTGGACCTAATACTCTTCTGTGAAGCGCTGCAGTTGACAACTCAATGGAAAATCCAGTTATAAACTATAGTACTTCAACCTGTTGTATAGAGTTGTACATACTTAATGAGAAAGGAAGTTGCTGAGCATCAACTCCTAGACATTTTTAGCCTATAAATGAAACTCTAATATCTCCAAGATTTCAGCAAAAACAACAGCAATATAATTACTTGCCAATATTGTGCAGCCCAACATTTTGAGATTAAGACTGTGGGAGGTTTCTTTTTGTTTTACCTCAGCCTCCTGGAAGACTGTTGGCACAGCATCGCTCTCAAGGTAACGGATCCCCCATCGCACCTTGAAACACGAAGGTGCAAAATGTTTGTTGCAAATATACTGGTGTCGAGAGGGAGTCCAGTTGTCACGTCTCATGTTCCTTAGCCACTGCTGCAGCCGGAGCGGGTCCTGTAGAGGGAACCTAGAACATAATAAGGACTACAGATGTGAGACACCGGTCATACGTGGGCTCCTTTCAAAAAGACATATTATTCAATCTTTAGAATTAAATAAGAAACAGGAAAATTAAAAAAAACCTGAATGTAAATCGTGTTTGTTCCAATGATTTGACAGTAAAGTCTATTAACATTAAAAAGAAACTGCCTCCCTAAACTGGAAACAGCATCAGAACCGATCAGGTGACTGACTGACTCTGTGGACTCGGCACATTTTGGCTTGTGCCATTACACACTGTACAGTGTAATGCAACCCAACTGTGCGAGTGTTTGAGGCCTTAGTTAGTGCTGTATGTGATTACATTTATACTTAAGAAAACATTTTGAGAGGCAGACAGAACATTAGAAACACCTTTTGATAAGATAGTCAAACACAGCAGCCACAACAGTAGGAGTTACTGCAAAGCTTGTTGCTTCATATTGTTGACAGCTTTCTATTCTGTTGTGTGTACATTTGAATGTAGGATTCCCAGTTGTAAGTATTAAAGATACAATTCCCAATAAAATAATCATGAGTAGTGTCATATTGTCAGAGGTGGAATGGAACTAAATGCATTCATATCATTTTGACATACTTGTACTTTACTTGAGTATTTCAATGTTATACTTCTTCTCCACTACATTTAAAAGGGGAATATTGGAATTGTTACTGCACTACATTGATTGGACACTTATAGTTACTTTTTACATTAAAATTAAAATGCATAATATGCTTATAAGATATGATGCATTACTATACTCACATTTCACAAATGTCTCTGCGATATAAAAACAGACTAATATAATGTTCTCGAATAATGCAACACTGTGTAAGGAGCCATTCTGCATAATTTGTACTTTTACAACTTTAAGTATACTTTGCTGATAGTACTTTTTACAATTTTGAGGTAACTGTACTTTAATTGAGTGTTTTCTTTTGATGCCACTTTCTACTTCTACTGCACAACATTTATCTTACAGCTTAATTTGCCAATTAAAAAGGTTCAATGTGTAATTTTGAGTAGTTTGGCATATTTAGTGTATTCTAATGCTAAAAGTATTCTTTATATTGTGTTTTGCATTTACTCCTGTGTAAAGCCTGTCAGTCAGTCAAAATTCAACCAAACTGCTGAAACTCAGAGCCGGTCAGAAAGCTCTGCTGTCTGATAATCTTCATGTGGAGCTGATCATCTGTGTTTACAGAGCACTGATGTTAACCGGGGCTGTATCGTGTGACGTGACGTTAGTTTGTTTATTGGACTAAATCCAAAGTGGCAGAAACTAGAAAGCGACCCGGAACATGGCTGTAATATATTTACAAGAGTCAGACAGCTGTACTTCTTCTCCCTCTGTACTGAGGGCAGACTGCAGCTACAGTGACTCACTATCACCTCTAGAGGAACAAGTGGTATTACAGACTGGACGGAGCAGCTAGCTGTTAGCATGCATGCAAAAGTAGAACGGCCTTTTCAGAATAATGAATAATATTTAATTATAGCTATTGATGCATTAGTGTATTCATCACTTATTTGTTTTACTAGATTTTGTTATCTTCTTTATCCATAATATCATGTATTTGAATTAATCCGCTAAGAAAAAGGGATCAAAAAAGTAGTGGAGTAGAAGTATAAAGCAGCAGAAAGTGTACGAAAACATGTGCAGTACTTGATTAAATGCACTCCTCTACTGAAAAATGTGGTAATAAATAAAAACCTCACTTCTTCAGTGCTTGTCCACGTACATTTGGAATCTGGAGCCTACAAACCCACAAACTGAGAAAACCCAGTTTTGTGTTGGCTGCCTCATTCATAATCTATTAATATATATATATATTTTTTTTTAATATCGACCCCTGGCTTGAGAAATACCTTTGCAAAGGTGCGCTATATTTTTCTCGAAACCGTATCAGCTAAAACAGAGCATACGGACTGTATGAGAAAAATAATGTGTTTTGAACATTATCGCATGTAAACATGTTCTAGTAGAATGAGTGCGATATGTCCCCTTTAACATCTTCATAGTTGAAACAAACCCACAAAAGCAGTTACAAAATTAGACAATATTAAATCGACATAAAGATAACAGCTTGTTTCTAAAATCACTGGACTGAATTTTTTTTATTCAATATTTTTCTCCAAACATTACACGGAATCTTTAAATGATACAGTATATTTACATACACATCAGTGTATTTCTTTATCTAAAAAGTTGAGGGCCATTGGACAATGCAGCTGTGCGTTTCAAGACAGGATTGCATTTTGGACGTTTGTGTAAATCCACATATGAGTCACCAGTAATTGAACATGTATTTGAGACTAGAGTGCCATCAGTGTTTGTCTTACACCAAAGCTAGTATGGAGAGTAGACTGTGCGGGAGCTTGTGAGAGTGGCACAATGATGGTCGTGGATGAAGACATGGAGAGCAGCAATATCTTCCTCAACTGGAAGCAGTGCAAATTAAATGTTACCAGCTATATAACTGAACAAACTAAATACACCACTAATGGCAAACAGCACCTTTAAGAGTGTACCCAGAGACAATCAATCTATTTATTATTTTGGGACTGGGGTAATGGATGTAATCATTTTTGTATTTCTGTGAAATAAAAAATGAAAGGACATACTGAAGGATAGTTTGAGAAACACTGAAAGACATGTTGCTCTAAACCCAGTTAACAATGCTCCAAGCTGTGTATACAGGCCAACAGTACAATGCTAGGTTTCAGAGTCACAAGACGCAACGCTCCTTGTAAAAGCTGAACAATCATTTTCATTACAGATCTTTGGTACATACCAGCTATTTGATGCCATCTGCTGAGTATATCAAATATTTTAAAACCAAGCAGCTCTATGGAGACTCATCTGAAAGGTTGGTTTCTTTACCAAGTGATGAAACACATGAGCAAATAGACAATGGAAACGGGGATTTTTCCAGTTTTAACCGATAACGTGAAAGAACGGACCCAGTTCTGGACTGGTGTAAGTGATCTCTTCCAATCTGAACTACACCACGTGTTTAATGTACACAACTAGCTGAAGTTTGTCGGGGAGAGGGATCCCTTAGGCTAAGCATGAGCATGTCCGAGCACTTTAGGGAAAGTGGTGGCTGGGATGGTTCGGGTCAGATGGTAGGTCGTCAGTGTCACAGACAGATTAGGGTGGCCTCTACATCATTCCCATCTGCATTAGCGAGTTGGCATATGCCATGGGCTTGACATTCGGATGAGGCTGTGAAGGAGAGAGAGGCAGACAAACTTTAGATCATGCCTCAAAGCAGGCCAAGGAAGAACCCATTACAACTTGGGGCGGATCCGAAATCGCGGGGCGGATACACAAATGACCTTTCACATTCGTGAATATTGCAAGACGGCATTTGGGCTGCATTCATGTGATGTCGGAATAATCGGAAAAATTTGTTCTCAAATGGGATCGAAAACATAAATATGTTGTTTGAACGCTCTGAGCAATACAATATGCCACAACTTTGTTGTGTTCATTATCAATAACCTCATTTACCAAAACAATTATGATAATATAACAATTCATTACATTACATTTAGCTGACACTTTTGTCCAAAGCGACGTACAAAAAGTGCAAACAATCATGAATTCAGAGCACAGGGTACTGACCACAGCAGTGAACTGGTGAAATTCTGGCTTGAGATCTGATCCCCTGAGGTGGATATATGCTCCTTTGTTTCCCATCTGATCACTGGGGGAAGGCAGAACACAACAGTTTAAGTGAACAGCCTCAGTAACAGCTCAACCAACACTCTTAAACATGTCAGCCTGACTACGTACCAGTAGTTCGGTGCTGAGAACACGGTGATGCACTTCCCTGAGTGAGTGACCTCGTAGCCCTCAGCTTTGACCTCATGACTACGCACAACAAAGTCCAGCTTGTTCTGTTCCAGGAAGCGCTCCGTCACATCTGGCCCGAACTGACAACTCACTCCTCGCTTGCTGACGGACCGGCCATTCTGCAAGATAGAGAGGAACAAATTAATTCTTAATCTGAGGGAGAGGTGGACTGAATGTTGCTCCAACACAAACAGACCTAATGAGGCGTTGGGTGGGTGGTGTTAGAAGAACTCACATTCTTTGATTAGGAAAAAGTAGAAATAGCAGTTTAAAAATACTCCATTACAAGTAAGAGTCTTAAATTTCAAATATTACTGAAGTAAAAGTCCAGAAGTATTATCAGCAAAAAGTACTTAAAGTATCAAAAGTGAAAGTAGTAATTATACAGAATGGATCCTTTCAACGGGCTTTATATTATCATATTGTTTACATTTTAATGTGTAGTCCGTCGATATGGAGTTCTAGATACTACGGTATACTACTGGGAGGATTAGCAATACAGTATTAAATCATATCAATATAAGAATGCCATACGTCTTTAATGTAAACAAAAAGTTACTTGTAACTTAAGCTCAAATAAATGTATTAGAGTAAAAAGTACAACATTTCCCTTTGATATGTAGTGGAGTAAAAGTAGCATAAAATGGAAATACTCAAGTAGTGTACAAGCATGTCAAAATAAATATTAGTACAGTACTTAATGTACGTAGTTACTGACCTGAGGCTGTGGATCTGACCAGAGGAGGTCACACATGGGACCTGTGAAAGAGCGGAGGAAGGTGATGAATGTACCGGTCTTCCTTTCTACAGATGTTTTATTTGTGCCAGATGATGCATTTGGAGTCTGAGCCTACCTGAGTCTGGGGGCTGTCTGTTCCTTTCAATCTTCCTGAGGTCTTCCAATGTGACACCATCTTCACTGAACAGTCCACCGTGCATTACCTGAGGAGGAGAACCTTAATTAGGACTGTGCGTGCAGTCAAATCATTAATAACACCAGTTATTAGTAAGATTTGGGGAAATGATGGCGTTGTCTCAGTCCTGACAGTTGTGCAAATATAATGCATAAAGTTTGGGTTCGGATTGATTAATGCAAATGTTTTGCATGTTGGGAAGTGGCTCTCACAACAGGCTGGTTGGGTGCGACTGACTCGCGGAGTGCATCACTAATGAGCAGTCAGCTGCACTCATAATCTTTTAACTCGTGTTTTTCATCAGAACATAACAAGATCAAATCTCATGTGAAATAAGTTTGACTAAAATTACAACATTTGTTTTTTGGCTAGACTAAATTGACTGAATATTCAATATATTCTGATGACAAACGGTTTTCATAGATTATAATTAGACTTAAATATTTACGGTTTTCTTTGATTAAGTTAAGATTAAAACTTGACTAAATACAAAAAGGATAAAATGTACTAAATATGATCAAAACTAACAAGAACTGTTGACACAGGACTAAGACTCAATAAACACACACTATCGTCAGTAAGTCACTATATTTAGATGATCAAAGAATCAGTAACAGGTTGCCTGGTAGAGATTTCTTTGAGACGGCTTACCAGCACTTTGCTGTTGATACACTGTGCAAGAGGCAGCCACTGGAAGACCTCGCTGAACAGCTGGAACATCTGGGCTGTGTACTTGGCTTTGACCTCCCCTTCAAATCCATACATCTGGTTCATGTTGTCCGTCTCGTGGTTACCTGCATACAACAATCTTGATTAGACAACCCTGTTTGAATAACTTCTATCCAAAGTCTGTAATGTGACACCAAATGAAATGTCTAATAAATTAATTTCAGTGTTGTGCTTTGAACTTTATTAAGTGTGCCACATTAACATGACATGTTACAGCACACATCTGCAAACACTACACATTCATCTGTAAGTGCTCTCACCCCTAAGCAAGTAGAAGTTGTCGGGGTAGAGCAGCTTGAAGCCAAAGAGGGTAAGGATGACCTCAAGAGAGAAAGAGCCGCGATCCACAAAGTCACCGTTGAACAGCTGAATTCTTTGGTTAAGCATTACGATGCACAAGTTTTGAGGCTTTCTGCTGTTGTAGTTTTAGACATAGAATAGTACAAACAAGGAGGATGACTCCACTAAACACAAACGTAAAAGGTGATGGTGGCTGTCACAAAGAAAAGGATACATAGAGGTTGGTCTCTGAGGGTAAGCCGTTCAACTTGTAGATGTTGAGGAGATCGTAGAACTGCCCGTGGGTGTCCCCACAAATTGTTATTTTTTCTGTCTGTGGCAAAGAGAAACAGAACACCTTAAATTTGAGTATAAAACAACCATGAACAGGAGAATTACGTATTCTTTACTCTCGTGCTGCGACTCTAACCACAGCAGTCTTATTATAAGCTGATCAAACAATAGAAGTCTACTGGTATAATAGTAATTTAAGTCACTTCACTAGTGATTATCTGCAGAGTCCTCACCTCTTTCAATGTGATCTCGACCAGACTTGGTAGTTTCGATAGAAGATCTTTAACTTGCACCAAAATCTGAAAGAGTACAAACACGTTTAATTACAGGTACATGCAGGTGTTCCTTCAGTCAGTGTTTCAGACGAGCAAACATGTTTACCTGATAAGCACACTTTCTGTGCAGTTTCTTCTGGTCTTTGAACCAATCCATCATCTCGTTCATGAAAGTCACTGTGACCTTCCCATCATCAAGTTTGGGGCCTTCATAGTCATCTTCAATCGCTGCGAAACAGAATCAGCTTAATTTCAGAGGAAAAATCAAGAAGTGCAGTGAAGAATCAAAAAGGTTCACACAGTGTTCACACCAGTGGATTTAGTTTGTTTTCTTCCCGTTTTACAGCACAAACTTGATTAAAGCACATTTCTGTTACAGATTAAAACGTTTCATTATATATTTGTTCAATAAAACAGGAAACTTACTCATGTTCTCGATGTCCAGAGAGTCGACAACAGATTTCTTTATCTCATCGCTGGCAATGGCTCTCTCAAAAGCCTTCCGTTTCACTATCTTGTTGCATTCCTGATACTTCATCTTTGCATCCTTGTCATTTGGCCGAACTCTCACTACCTATCATCAGAACGGGGAAATTAACCACACTGGTTAATCATCAACTGGCAGATATAAGGAAATTGACTCGATGGAGCTGCAAAGACCTGGAGATAAACAGTAATAAAAGCTTTTTCAGTTTTAATTCAGCAGTTTATGCGGGGTAAAAAATATTACCACCACTCCCAGTCAGTTACTGTTATGCCCTTTACATATAAATACGTAGCAATATAGCTCCAACCTCGTAGAGCTTCATAAGGATTCATTCTTGTTTTCGGTTGTGATGGTGCTTGGTTGAGTTTGTGCAATTAATTGCTATGACTGTCTGAGCTTTAGAGGTCTTTGTTGACAAAGCCCTGGTATATTTATATTGCTTATTATGAGAACATCGCGTAAAACAATGGACATCAAATTAGCCGTGGTATGAGTGCCTTCAAACTGGATCTAATTGGCATCATGACTGGATTAAGGGATCATCCCTATTCCAGGCTTTTAAGGTAACATGAAGAGCCTAACACATGGTGACAGATCAACAGATGGAACTGGAGAGCGCTTTCTTTTGAGAAAGTCAGGAGAACATTTAGTTATACGTTGCTCATGTCTCACACGTCTAGGTTAAGACTACATGGCAGTTCAAAGTGTGCAGCTACTAATAGTCAAAGATGATATATTTCTTACCGTCTCATAGTCCTTAAGTGCAGCCTTGAACTTGCCCAGTGCCATGTTGGAGGTGGCGCGGCGGTAATATCCCTTGATGTAGTTTTTGTCTATCTCCAGGGCCTTCGTAGCATCAGCCAGGGCATATCCATAGCACTCTGTGCGTAGGTATGCCAGGCTTCGGTTGCTATAGTAGACGGCATTGGATGGATTGGCCTCCAAGGCCTCCGAGTAGTACTTGATTGCATTTTCATAGTCTTTATCTGAAAAACACAGGGGAAATCTTCACTTTGTGGTTCTACAAAGTTCCAATACAAATGTCAGAAACACTACAGGTTCTACAGGTTTATTAGATTTTTCCTAGATTTTGACAATAATTACTAAATAAAATCAGTGCATTGTAACGTGAATATGTTTGAGTTTCTGTCATAAAACATGAGTTCGTTCAAGACGTCAGGGCATTCAATGTTTGAAATATTATGTACATATTACTTGTTTTAATATTACAAAGCATATAATGCATTAAAGGCCAACAATGAAGACAATCCTTCCTTTCTGCCCTAAATAAAATATCGCCAATTTGCTTCAAGCTAAATAATTATTTTGCTATTTATTATTTGATTTTAATTCAACATTTAATCTAGAAGTTATTAGTAATGCAGACCATGTTCATTTCACTCACTGCTTGAACAGTGACTCCTAAAATCACTAAATCCAGGAACAACATTTTAGCTAAATCACAAGGTTCCAATAATCAAAATCCCAGACGAAATGTGGGCTCATCATGTTACACAATGTATAGCTTCAATATACAATATTTCATCTCCAGGCCACACACAGTAACATCTATGCATGGTTAATTCTGCACACTTTGGGAAAAAGAAAATTAAGGAGGTAGCCACTGCTAACCCACAAATGCTTAGTAGCCGATATTACTGCCATGACACGTGCTAAAATATAGCATTTTACATTGTGTACATATTAAACACAAAATGTAATTTTAGACATTTTCAAGACTACATTGGAAACATTTTTTTTTATTATAGCTAACACAAAAATGCACTTAGCTCACTGACATGTTGTGTTTTGACATGAATTTTTAATGCTCTTTTCTACCCACTTTGGTGTACTTGATCGTAAATGTTGATTTTCGAACAAGAACTTGCAAATCAGTTGTAAATAAAACACTGTTTATTGGCATATCATATGCTTGCTTTTACCAGTACGTATTTAGGTAATATCCCTAAACTGCCACACACGTTTCTAGTTAGACTCTGACATGAAGGAGAAATACGTTCTGGACACAGATGATGGCACATTCAAACAGCCATTGCTCCTTGATTACTAGTGACAATGAGTCAACCTTTTCTCAGTCCTGGTAATACAGGAAACATGTCCAGAGATACCATCTGTATCCTAACATAGCATATCATATATCGTTATATTATAACATTGACGTTATGAGTAATGTTATGTATATTTTGATGCTAATTATTTTGTACTTTTAATGATTTAAACGTTGAGAATAAAGTACAGTGTAATCATCCATTTAGAATAAAATAAAAGATGTATTCCTCTATTTCCTTATGCTTGCCTGGTTATTCAAACATTATGGTGTATTTTATTGTTGTGTTTAATGTTTTTGTCGTAAAGCACTAGTGCTATACAAATGCACTTTATTATCCCGTTATATCACTTGATTAGGATTTTAAATTCAGGACTTGTACTTGTAAAAGAGTATGTTATGCTGTATTGATACTCTTCGTAAAGTAAAGCATGTCAGTATTTCTTCTACCACCAAACATTTAACAATTTCGTGGACCAGAACGCACGCTCAATGCGTTACTATTTACCACCTTTCAAAATGAACTGCAGCCTAATAAGAAATGGACACATTTAACAGTAACAATTGAATACTGAATATAATGCGACTGCTGTGAACGAGGCTCTCGTGCTGCTCACACGCGCTCTCTGTCTAACAGAATATTCGAGAAGTTGTATCTGAATCTCACTTTATGCTACACGAGATGCTGATTGCAAACACATGGGTGAACACAACATGCATAAACCCCATATAAAGTCCAACAACATGTTAGCGGATTACTATACACGACACACGTGACGGCATGGGTTAACATCGATGCTGTAGCTGCTGTACTGTCTGCTAGCTAGCGTTAGCTAAATGCGCTAATTTCAATTCGGTGCAGCGTAATCCAATGAATGGGGTTTACAGCTAGCATGCTTTCAGATCAATGTTAGCTTAGCTTAACATTAGCGACCAGCACCTGTTTGGGGAGCGTGTTCCAACACAAGAATGTCGCTACTGTAATTAATAGTCACATCTTTGTCTATTATAAACTGCTAATACAATCCATTGACTTGACAGGTCTGTCGCATTACCTTTAAAGTACTTATTCGCCTTCTCCTTCAGCAGCTCTGCATCATTACCTCCCTCCGCCATCTTCTCACTGCCGTTTTCCGATACGCACGCCATTGACTGCACAGTCGTAAAGGTCGCAAAGTTTTTTAGTTGTTTTTTAGTATTTTTTTAAGTTAACTTTAATGATAGAAAACCTTTCTGCTGTAGAAGTATTACGTCTAAATATACGGAAAACATAACTATTTCTGTCCATTTTATTTATTTTATAATAGCTCATTATTAGTGTTATTAAAATGTTTATTACTTAAACATTTTGATTAGATTAAACTGTATTGTCATTGCAGTAGCCTACAGGTGCTGAGACAACAAAAAAAATGCAGTTTAGCATCCAACCAGAAGTGCAAAAACAATAAAGTGCAGAGTACAGAATAAATAGAATGCTGAATAAACAGTACGATGGGATGAATACACTATACAGTATGGTATATGTGGTGTATTGGTACTATTAAATAAATGTTTTTTTGTGTTATTAAAATGTTTACTAGGTTACTTGAAAAATATAGCATGCACTGTAGTAAACACAGAGACACTGTGTCTATTAATAAACATAATGCAAAACTAAAATGACCCGTTCAGGTTAAACTATAGCCTAGCCTTCTGTGTTAATTCATATGTGCATCTTTTTGTTTTTATGCCTGAGATAGCATTTGTGTGTTTTTGTGAGAGTTTTCCATATTGATTGTGCCTATGTGTTTGTGTTTACCTGTCCAATAATAATTTCCTTTCGTCCTCTGCGAAGCCTGTTTATGGGTATATAGGTACGAGACTGAGAGATAATGACAATGAAATTTCAAAGCTAAATGTCGCAAATAGCAAGCAGGAATATATTGTTTATTACCAGAAGGGGTCAGCATAGACCTTCACGGAAATATCCATGAACCTAAGCATCATAACCGGTTAAATAAGACTGCTGATGGAAGGAAACCCCGTTCATGTGAGATTAACCAGTGAAATATTCAGATAGTGAGTAATGTGTTACAATCAAATCATTAGTTAAAGATTAGGTAAATGATTCACATGCAATTTTGTCTTGGCTTGTCTGGAATTAGGACTTTAATTTTAAACCTGTCCTCAATTCACAGCCTCTCTGTCCGAACAGCCTCAGTCACAAGTCCTCTTGGACGTAATCCAGATGCCCCAAGGTTTGAGGATGTAGTGGATGTTTCCTGCCATCTGAACCCAGCAACGTTGGCCTCCGGGCTGGCAAACCACAGATATGCAATTGAGGGGACAAACGTGGCACAGGTGCACATCTCCACAACTTTACTCACTCACACATGGCATCTGACGCACCCCAGCCTCAAATAACTGGCTTGCAAAAACATCACGCAACCTTAAGCAGAAACACATCCAAGCTGAAGCACCTTTCCTTTGCCTGAAACTCGACACTGCCTGTAGTGAAAAAGTGCTGCGGTCAGTGAAGTCAGCAGAGGGACATTTGTCTTGTGTACCAGAAAGGAAAAGTCAACCCTTTGAGATGTAGCTTTGTGGTTTGTCTGTTCGATTTTTAGATAGTTGGGTTAGAAGTTCAACAGAATGAGAGAAGTTCCAGAGAAGCATGTGACACAGAGGATACAGCCCAGTCCAGTCGGCTGCCTTGACTCACAAGCGACATCCCGCAGTGAGGAGTAAGAGGCCACGCAGTCGGGTGACTCACTGTGACCCCTGCCGAACACTTACTAGCTCCAGAGAGTGAGTCCACTTTCTCTTAGGAAGAGCACCTATGAGTCGTCTTTCTCTCTGAGCCATAACACGTCTAGCTCTGTGATGGTTTTACTAGTAGCGCTTGAGGGAGTGGGGGAGAAAATAAACAAAAAACCACGACAAGATTGACTGAGAACAAGCTGACGTTACAGGCTCAGCCCCACATGAGAGTAAACGCAGACAGTGAGTGGGAGAGACGGTGTGGGAGGGAGAGAGGTGGAGAAAATCTGGCTTGCCGGGAGGAACGAGCAGGGAAATTGCTGTCCTCTTGGGTGTACGATGCATGAGCGTGGGCTTTGGAGGGGTCCTGAGAAAGTTAAAACAAACACGAATGGAGGAGCGCAGAGATATACGAGCAACCAGAGAAAGAGACACATGAAGGTCAGGGGGAATGTGAGTGACATTCCAGGGTCGCAAGCCAATGAATGATGAGGCCTCCGAGTGAGTGGAGTATATGTTACATAGGCATGATCCAGACCCTCTTACTATTTATCATCCTGTAGCTTGTAAGACCATTGCATAGTAAGTGTTTTGAACACCATCTTTAAAAAAAAACAAAACTCTTTCACTCCACCCCTTTAACCATCATGTTTTTCAAGTCTTTTGTCGGAGCAGTCTTGTTTCCCCTCCTCTGCTGCACTCTATCCAAATAATTTACTAATGAGAGCTTGACTCCAGGGGGTCTGTGGGGGGTCGCACTTATTTGAACCACATGTTTTTTTAGCGGGCAGGGCAAAGGACTTTAAAGATACATTTGGGGGGAAAGAACTCATCATCTTGAGCTCCACCCTTCCTCATATTTCTTATTTCCCTCTATCTTGCATGTGCTTGGTTCAAACATTTGGTTCCTTTGTAAGCCGGCTTTTTATTCTCTTTGAGTCATCTAGGAATCGCAGGGATTACTCACATTATACAGCAGCATTACACAGTCTCTCCTCCACGTACCAGTGGAAGCTCCTGTTGATCAGTGTGTAAATCAACATCCTGAAAATGACACATTACATGTTCACTAAAGTTATTTGCGCTACAGGGGAGTGAGGAGTTGGAAATTTGAGGTAACTGGAAAAAGAAACATGATTAATACCTGCCTGAATAGTCTCCTGCTGGCTTTACCTCTCCACATTAAACCCCCTTCTGTGTTCTCCTGTGTTTCTTGGACGTGTAACCAGGGTGGTTAGGGGTGGGGACTGGATGAGGCTATAGAAAGCAATTGTGTTTATATTTTGTTGAGCGTCTGTTTACATTTCTTGTCGGGCTGCTTTAAGTGAAAAGCAAGATTGTTACCTTCAGTGACTGCAATGAAATCAGCGGCAGTGGAAGTCCTGGTGAGCAGATATGTGTTTTATAAGAATCTGAATCCAGATGAACTAAATATGGGTTTTTTTACTTTGTATGTTTCTTAAAATTATTTTCTAACTTTTGCATTTAAACACACATTTTAGAAAACTACAAAGTTATTCAATAGTGCTTTAGTCAAAAGGTAGTGACCGATGCTCTTTGATGAACTTAAAGTTATTTAAGTATAACAAATAACAACCCTAAATAGCAACTGTTATTTCTATGCTTCATTATAGTAATTGAACATGAGTGTTAGTTTGATAAAACAATGACTGTTGCAGAAGGGTTTCTGTTGTTTCTGTTGACTTCTTTCTTGCTGTAAAAATAGGAAAAACATGATATTTCTTTCCACATAGACAAACTTGGTTGTTTGTTACCTGCATAAAACGTTTTGGCAATTGAAAACAGAACAAAAAGAAACTTCCAAATTGACTGTCTCAAATGTGTCCAATTGACTCTTCTTCATCATTAACGTCCCTTTTCATTTAAGCACTTAGACAACAAAGAGCAGATGTTATATCACATTCGCTGCTATAGAGTAGACTGTGAGTGTTCACTGGCATGGGGCTAGTTTTTAGGAAACATTTACAATCCAGCAGGCTGTTTTAACTTTCGACAAAATACAATAAGGAGTTGCATTAGCCACTAAAACCACAGCTCCATACCTGAGTGTAAGCCCACACACAGCCTGAGTGGAATCAATTCTTGACGGTGGAAATGTGAAGCAGACTATGGGAGGTTGTGTTTTTTTATGGCTCATACCCAGCAGCCGCCCCCGGATCGACTGGCACCACAGCCTTGTTAAAGGAAATTTAGAAAATGACCGACTAAACAGATAATTAGAATAAATAAAAACAAATTGCTATGGGAAGTGAAAGCAGCCCAGATTCCTTAAAAAATAGATTAGGATGAAAAACGATCTTGCAGTACGAGCTCAGCGATTGGCACGAGTCAGGCCTTATTTGGCCATATCTGTGGATATCATGGTAATTACCACTTTGTGTTTTTGACTCCTTTTTCAATTTCCTTTGGTCTTCACAGAGTCTGTGTCATCAGGCAGGATTTTCCCCCCCATATCTTCACTTGTTCATCCTGATTCTCTCCACACACACTCTCTCACACACACACACACACACACACACGCACACACACACACACACAAACACACACACACATACACACGCACACACACACACACACACACACACACACACACACACACACACACACACACACACACACACACACCTCCAATCCACTTCTACTTTTATGCTTTCTGTGTGTCATCCTTTCTATCTCTTTCTTTCATTTTGAGCAGCACAAGAGTTTGATCTGTGCTGGGCACGAGAACAAGGGATCGGATACACACCCCAAACAGGAAATGAGAAATTCAAGCAAATACACCCGTGTGTGTGTGTGCCTCTGAGAGAAAGACTCGAAGGGAGGAATGTAGATAGATAGAGCAGGGCAGTCGGTAGAGGATGTGAAATAGACACACTGAATCAAGAGGCTGCAAAGGTTGGAGGGGAAAAGGTTGTTACATACTGTGTGTGAGGAAAGAGAGAGGAGGTCAAATATTTCTACACAGTGACCACCCCAGATGCTGCTCTACATCGCCCTATGACATCAACCATCCTACTGAACCCAGCAAAGGTTCAAAAACTTCCATTTAACTGTACATATGATCTCACCCAGTCGCAGTTCACCTTATTTTCTCAATAACATATTTTCAGTGCTCATTTCAGGTTGTGGGGAACACCAACAGCTCACGTGGAGTCACACTGCAGTATTTGTTTGCTCATTTCACCTGGAGGTTAGCTTTGTGACAGGTTCTGCATCACACCCACATCCCACAGTTGTACTAATGTGCTAGACGGCAACCCTTTAGCAGTCGAGCTCATAAAACAAGAAAGAAGCCTGGAATTATCTATCAAAAGCGACAGTGTGACCCGCTGAAGCCCTTTCATCTGGCAGTGCGGTTGTTGTTTTCACGCTAGTTAACGGCAGCGACGACATGTTTTGGCGGCTAGTTTATTTTACATCGCAGGCTGTGCTCCTACTGTTTATGAGCAATGAACGATTGAGCACAGCACACATGGTCAAGCTTTCCCACAGAAGGGAACCCGCATCATAAGTGACTCAGGATGTGCACACACTCCGACCATTAGATGACTATGGGACTTAAAAGGGACTTCCATCGGGTGGAAAGAGATACAGGCTGTTGAGAAAAACACCCCGGCCTCTCGTAACAAAGCTGAATTGTCTCACATGGCGTGAATAGCTGGGATCTGATGTGGCGAGACAGCAATAACAAACAAGCAAAGCGACAGACAGACAGACAACCATGACACAAGTGTTCAAGACAAATGTAAATATCAGTCAGTCGAATAACATCACTTCCCCAACCACTGCATGAAGCTGGAACACAGATGCCCTTTAAGTCACTAATGAGACACTAAAACTTTGCCATGTCAATACCAGCTGCGAAGGACAAATACAGACTCAGAATACCTTCGCAGTGTCTGAAAATATCCAGTCACACATAGGCAAGCCATCCAGGATGTGGAGGGGGAGAGTTTCCTCTTCCTGTTGCTCTTTCTGTTGGACTTTCCTGTCAGTTAGCATTAACTACTGACAGACCTTTGGGTGCCTTCCAGACTCATCCCTGAGCCTCCTTTTTTTTTTATCTCTAGGGAGTACGATTCCTTTACTGTACAGTATTAGTTCACATCCTGTACACTTGGGTGGCCAGGCAGGGGAGGCAGTGTAAATGCGAGGCACTCTCTGGAGCAGATGGACTCTTGGCACCTAATTGTAGTGCAGCGGGTATATCTAAGAGAAAATGAGCACCACACTCAGCAGCTCAGTCACAGGAGTTCATCAGGTGCTGTGAACCTGAAGATAGCAGTTTTCAAACTCTCGCTGGACCCCTGTGGAATGCAGCTCTGTGACCTTCCTCTTTATCATCAGTCAAAAAGCTGATCTCCCTAAATTCATTGTGTCAAAGATTGCTCAGATGCCACTGGGGAAGGTGTGCTGTATGTGGAGTGTATCGAGCCTTTATGATTCAGCAGTGCCAGAGGGCCGGGCTGTGGTGCCGATGCTAAGATAGACCGGCTTTAATTAAAACCCACTTTTGAAGTCTGGGTTCTGTTACCTGGCCACCCATATTCCTTTTTGTGTCAGTGTCCACATGTGTTTATATGTACACTTTATGTCTATGCATGTGTGAGTGTGTACTGTATCTCACGGATGTTGTCAATTCCAATTTATTTGTTTGGTAATTTTAAATGGAGAAGGGGGGGGGGGGTCGGCAGAGCTAGAAGACCAACATTAAAACTGAGAACTACGGAAACTGAGCATGATCAAAAGCAGACAGGAAAAAGTTTAAAGTTTTGTTTTACCTACAGCAATACTACAATTAAAAGTCCTGCATTGAAACACAATAACAGTAGAAATGTACTACTCTATCAAAACATTAATGTAGTCCAGATTTGACATGAAACTGTGCTAATATATGGTATTTGATTATTAATACTGCATTTTAATAATATAATTGAACTATGGTTGTTTTTCATGGTAAAAATCTGCAAACTAACAAACTAAATACTATTATATTATCATCTGAAAGAGCAGAAGTTTAATAAAACATATCATTGAAATACTCAAGTTAAGTACAGGTGCCTCAAAATTGTA
>NC_041367.1:19155463-19320463 GCF_900634415.1 Cottoperca gobio | reverse complement strand
AATGCTCAAGGCATCCGTCTTTTCTCTTGTGTAAGACTCGTACATAGTATGATAGATTCAAGTGCCCCCTTTTTTCTCTATAGATGGGGTATTTTCTGGGATGTGCTTCAGTATGTGGCAGAAGGTGTCAGCAGGTTGTTTCAGTCCCATAAAAAGCCTAAGGGCTCGAGAGGAAGCAGCTGCTGAGAAATGAACATTGGTTAGAAGGACAGGCCTACTTGAGTTTGACTTCCCTCTGGGACTGTACCATTAACACCCTGATGGATTTACGAGCATCTTGACATTCATACTCTTTGTTTGGTCATTACAGGGAAAGTAAAGCAGGTGGAAGTGCTGGCATTTTTAGAAACTAATTTTAATGATCTTGTCTCCTCCAACAAAAGTCATGTTTTGCTTGTTTGGGTTCGGTAACGATCCTTCTTTCTTGGAGGAAAAAAAACCTTTTAACGTTCCAATTACATCTGCCCTGCCAAGACACAACAGCACATTTTGTGCCTTGGCACCATTAAAAATCAAGAGCTGGCAATAGATCTGTTTGAATCACTTTGAGAGGTGAGATAAAAAGGGGATTCAATTATGTTGATGTTTCATTTTTACTTTGTTTATCTGCCTTTGGACAGCACTTTCTAAACAAGCACTCTCTGTGTTGGCTTGCAGGAGGAAAATTCCTGCACTTTTCAGAGGAACCCTGGGTAACATGACCAGCTTTGGAACAAGATAGCACAGATCACTGTCACCTTGTTAGCAGCACAAGCATCCCCCACACCATTCTCGAGCATAAAGCTTATGTAAGGTATTTGACGTTGATGTGCTTGAGCCGTGGCTGTGTGTCAGTGGGTTCAGTGTTTTCATGTGCATGTGTACAGTATGTGTGTTTAATTTTCCATGTAGTCACTGCCCTTAAGTCTGGGACTTACCAACGGGTCTGGACCTGCTCTCCTCACTCCCAATTCAGCCTCGTGGGCTACCAGTAATCCCTTGAGTACTGAGGGAGAGGGGTGGGGCTGGCAGGGTGGGGGTGGACGAGGTGCTCGGAGATAGTCAAAAAAAATGTGTGTATGGCGTGCATCCCCACAGGTAAAGGCAGTGCCAAGAAACGGGGCTGTGCGTCCGGGAATTCTAGTGCTGCCTTAGCCGTAGGTGAAGCACAGCAGAGCTTGCTGCTCTTCTTCAGTCACTCCACAGTCGTCCAGAGTAAACAGACATCCACTGCTTGCCCAGAAATAGACCACACGCACCTGGCATACGCTTCACTTTTCCACTGGTAGATCCCTTTTCTGACATTGGACAGTCATAAGTGCACAACCTGGTTTTATAAAATGTGCTGAAAGAAGCATGATGTGTGCTCTGTGCATGCTGAGTGAGGTATGTCCCACCAGCGAAGGATTACATGAGAGATGTTTAAGTAGATGAGTAGCCTGAACAAGTGTACAAGGTGTTTTAGTTACGCCATCAGAGCAACACTAACAAGATGAAACATTTCATTCATATTTTCTTATGACAAACAAGACACAACTGTTTAAATGGTGATGGCATTCAACACGTTAGGTGTGTTTTTTAAGTTTTTTCTTATTTCGTAAAATGTCCTCTCCCCTTTCCGTAAATACACACACACATGCATGCACTGACAAGTGCAATACGCACACACCTTCACAACACAGCTCTCTGACAAGTGCAAACATCGCATGTGGTTTTAATTTGCTCACAAAAATCTTCCACTCTGACGTGATAATTTAACATCAATGTTTATTTGAAATTGGTAAAATATTTACAAAAACACATTTCAAATGGTAAGTGCACTATAAGAAATATGTTTAAAAAACTAAAACATTTGTAAAACAAGCTGAATTCATTCTTGAGTTGTGCAAAAAGCATCACACTTCAGATGAAAGTAAAATACCTGTCCAGAAATAAAAGGCAATAAATTGCCCCTAATTCACTATGGCGTTAAAAAACAAACAGCAAATGTGTGTATTGAGTCTATATGGCTTCCCTAAAACCAACACCACAACCACATCCCCTGACCCTCACCATCTAAAGACAAAAAGCTGGCTGTAAATCCTGAGAGGGAGAAAAACATGGTGTCATCACTCTTACAACCACTGATATTACTCATGGCTTTGACAGCACAGGAGGCTTCATAAGGACAAACTGACATTCAACTATGAACACAAAAAAGGAATTGTATAAATCATGTGGGCTGTAAAAACAAACAAAGCAAGTGAAACCGATAGACGGTTAGTGTGAAATGATGCTCAGCTGGCTGACGACTCCAGCCTCTCAGTCAGAGGGAGTTTCCCCAGGTCGGACTGTCCCTGCGGCTGTCTGCTGTCCTTTATGGTGCAACTCTCTCCAAAAACACCTGTGGAATTATCGTCCATGAAAACCCCAACAAACGCTGTTTTCCATACCTGGGATTTAGCATCTTGAACTCTGACCTCGTTAGGGAGATGATGTAGAAATAACAGAAATGTCCCGGATAATCACCTGGGAAAATAAAAGTGTTCTTCCATCGAGGTCTTTTTGGTCCTCATGTCCTTTTGCATCCTTTATCCACCTTTTTCAGGGGTTTTATAAATCATTTAAATCTTTTTCCATGTCAAACTGACACACTTTTATACATGTATATCACTTCTTTACAGATCTGTCCATCCAACAAATAAATAAATTCATTTCAAGACAGAAATTTGTACTACTGCAAGGAAAAAGTATATACACATAGAAAATGATATCTTTAATATCTATAAAAAGAAGTCCACGGTTTGATGTGCGTTCAGCATGATAATGGTGGAGCTCGCAGGAGGAAAGGTGGACCACAAAGATCCTGATGACTTTAAATATTTTGTTCCCCTCGTCCACATTATTCTCGTCCCCTTTCTCTCCATCGTATGCTCCTCTCTGTGGTCTCAAACACAGAGGCAGAGCAGTGTGCCATGCTGTGTTTTTTAGCTACACTTGCAAGACTTCACGATCATATTGGACAGCTGCTCTACCTGAAAGTGAAAATCAACAGTAATGTGATAAATTATCTGCAAGTGTTGCTTTCACATAAAATCTTCTGTAAACATTTCACCTCCGCATGAAGGCTACATGGCTGCGGTATAGATACCTTGTGTTGCCTGCCCACGTAGTAGAGGATTGGCAGTGGCTCCAGTGCCTGTGGAACACAGCAGGGCTGGGCAGAGGCTCCTGGGTTGTGATGCTTGTACAGGGCCAAAATCTGCAAACAATTATATAAGGGAAAGACATGAAAACAGAGAACGCCTAGTAGCCGAATGGTTATAGCACATGCCACGTAACCGCAATAGATTCCAGGACCTATGTTGCGTGTCATGAACCCTATTTTCAGTCTGTCACTGCGCCATCAACTTTAAAGGCAAAAATGCCAAAGAATTATCCTAAAAAAACAGATGTTGATGTATGTGTTTCTTAACCGACATGGCGTGCAAAGCAACTGTAATAGACAATCATTTACGAGTTTGAGTTACAAGAGTGCTTTTGTTCAAGTCGAGGCATTAGCAACAAAGTGTTAAATGATGTTAAGTAAGTAAGTTTGTATTTGTAAATTAAAACATTTCTTAATTGATTGATATCAAATGTCATGGTCATCCATCCGGTAGGTGCTATATCATTAGAATTTAGCCTGTAAGTAATGATATCTGTCATCAACCATTAGTATCTTCTTTTTTTTTTATTAATTGATTCATTGTTTAGTCTATAAAATGTCCTAAAAATGTTTTTTAAATGGGCTATAGGTGTAAATAAAAACAGTCCTTTGGTAAACAGAGGGGCATAAAATCAAGTTAGCTTTCTGTCTGAGCTGCCAAACCTTACATGGCTGTACCTTCATTCAGTGGATTCACACTACAGTGAGGTGTTGCGCTTTACCTGAGAATATTTGTTTTCAGCATTCCAGATGTAGGTGCAGGACCCCATGCAGTAGTTAGCATTGTAGCCCGTCGGCTTGTGTATCCACTTCCAGCCCAGATCTTTCCTGAAGTCGATGTACAAGCTCCGCACGCAGCAGGTCTCCGTCTGGCTACATAAGAGAAAACAGGGAACGTCTTTGGTGAAGTGTGTGATGAGATAAAGTTTGTTAGAGAGGTTGCTGTAGAAGGTACATTTTCAAAATCAGACCGTTTTAAAGCTGCAGTACGCATAAGTTTAATGTAAGATTGCACACATCCTATCAGTGAACACATTGCGGTCTTTCCCATCCTAAGCAGGACCCCTAAGATTTACTCTACTTACCTAAATGAGAGTCTGGTGTCTGATAAACAGCAGTTACTTATTTCCCAAAGAAAGCGACAAATCAAAACATAAGTATAAAATAAAAACTGTCCTCATACAGCACTTGGCCAGGGCTCCAGTGCGGCTGTGGCTCAGTAAATGAGTAGGTTACTGGAGGAGACTGAACCCCAGTTGCTCCGGAAGGCCAGGCCATCTGTCTTGCAAGGCAGCTCGGCCTTGCATCAGTGTATGTGTGTGTGCGTGGATAGCCTGGTCTGCTAAAATGTACGTTCCCATACACCGAAACTGCATTGTCAATGAAATGTTTGAGGGAAATACATTTTCTATTACGTTTTGTTTCTGATTCTGACGTCCGTGTGTGGAAGAGGTCGGGGTGGATGGATGGTTTAATGGTTTTCACCCAGGAGGCCGCTGTTTGTGTCCCGTTATTTTAATTCACGCTGTAATTTAATGGCATAACAAACTTACTGTAATGTTAAGCCAAACCATGATCTTTTACTAAACCTAACCAACTACTTTTGTTGTGTTTTCGTTTTGATTTGTTTCAAGTTGCAACGTTAGCCACATGCTTAAAACTGCGACCATACTCCAGGAGAAAACGTAATTGAGAATGCAGCTTAGTTGCATGGTATCGTAATTTTATGGGAGACAGGGTTAGCGTGGAATAATGAGGGGCATATTGTAAAGTGCTTCAGCCTACTGAGGTTGAAAAGCGCTGTACAAATGCAGTCCATTTACCGTGCAGCTATGAGTTGTCAAGTGGGTACTCAGAAACACTTTCTACCTGTCACTGTGTTTTGAAGCTGACAATGGGTTAGGTTGAAATCAAATGCAGCAGAACAATGTGATGTGCATGATTGCTTACGCTGTGCAGGTATCCTTCGTCTCCGTGGAGCGTTTTTTGCGGGAGGTGAGGTGGCTGCTGCTGTTCTGAGGGATGGACATGGTCAGGATGTAGGGTGGTTGCTTTGTCATCTTTTTTAACGGTCCTTTGTCTCCCCTACCAGTCTCGATCCCAGAGATGGTAAAACCGAAGACCTCGGCCTTTGCCAGGCCGCATTCACAGAACAGCCGCAGTTGGAAACCCTGCTCATCCTCTGGTGAGACAGGAAATGTTACAACATTGAGCCAATTAAAACTGGTTGGTTACTTTATCTGTGAAGGTAAATTGCTCATGGGCGGAACTAAACAGATGAACAGATCAATAAATAAAGCCTGTTAATCTCACCGGTCCCTTTGAGCCAGATCTGCAGGGTCTCAGTGACATCGAAGGACAGCCATTTCTCTTTCGAATGGTTGGTGATGAAGCGGGAAGCGAGGGTAGTGGGGCGATGTGCCCAGACCCTGGTACAGCTCCACCCGCTGCTTCTCTAGTATCGAGGTGTGCTTGATAAACATCCGCAGCTCTGCACTGGTCAGCAAGCGGTAATCCCCCACACTTTGCCGTAACTCAGAGATGTTGAAGAACATCGGGATGCTTGTGGAGGACATGGTGGTCCCAGTGTCGTTCTTTTCTGTGGGAATAAAAAACAAAAGCTTATTAGCAGATTTTACAAAACAAGAATGAATCTTAACACAGGTAGTTGGGATGTATAAAGGCAAACTATGACATGTGAAAATTCCTGTGAGAGAGGCAAATGTAATATGGTGGTGTCACTGGCTGTCATATAATCTAGTGTCAAACCAACCTTATCAACACTTTGAATGGGAAATATCATTTAAATCTTTTAAACTTTTTGGTCTGTGTTTTTTAAGGGTATGATATGTCTTTTAGAAGAAGTTATTTTATCAAAAATAAAAACCAACACCTTTGTTGTTTCTCTGCTCTCCTCACCCTTCATTCCCCATGTTCTTCAGGTTCCTTCAGGTTCCTGATTAAAGACCGATATTAGTGAGAATGAGGACAACAGGAGCCGCACTGAAAGGTTTTTAAGAGAGGTGGTGGAGCTCTGGTGTGTTTTTTTAAATATTTGTCAGGCCATAGTTACGGCCTATACAGTGAATTCACTTTACTGCAATATCTCTTGGCACAAGAACGGATTTTCTGTTTAAGAACATGACATTAGATCAAATGGGTGCTCGAAGTTGACGTTTAATGGACATGAGGTTCCAAGAATCAGGTTCTTTAAGCTCTTACTACATACCGTAACCCCGGGATGTTTATTATTCAGAGTTCTCTACACACACACACTAATAAAACTGAATAGCCAAATTCACAGTGTTACCCAATAATCTCTTCTGCAGCCAAACGTTCATCTATTCCAGCTGCTGTAAAGTTGCCCAAAGAGAGCGTTTTGTTTTCTTCCAGTATTCCTGCCCATATTTGCAACTTATATTCCTGAGCCTGCACATATCATGACAGCAGGAACATTCCCCCTGCAGAGGCTGATACAAAACAGAGGCAAGCTACTGAAGGCTTTAACGCCATAAATTTCCCAGCGTTACATTGCAAAGGATTAAGTTGGACGGAAACGTGCAAAGATAATCGTAAGAAGGAAGGAAGATGATCCAAGAGTGAAACACCGTGTAGAAAGAGAGAGTGAGAGGAGGAGTGGAAGGGGGGGTTGTAACAGGCAAAGAAAACAGCAAAGTGAAGAATGCACTCATATGAATATAACTCACAGTTGTGAGAGGTGCAAGGGTGTGAGTGAGTGGGGGTGCAGAGAAATTGGAGATGTGTATCAATGGAGCCCGGGCCTGGCGCAGGACCAAACCTTCCACTCTGCCTCAGCCTGCCAGAGCCGGGATTCTCTGCTCTCAAGTCTGGGAATTACTCTTTGACTTGACAGGAGCTACAACCCAGCCTTGCATACTTGCAATCCAGGCTGTACCAGGATCCTCCATGTCACGGCTGCTTGTGTATCAGTTACCAGTACCACCATCTGTGTTGTTGCTGAGGTAGTGTTTCACCTCTTGTAGTGAAGCCAAAGTGAAACTGAAAAGAGCTGCCATGGAGTGTAAAGGGAAATGAGATAACATTTATACTGGTCCCACCCAGAGGGTCGTCAAATGTTCGGTTGTAAGAGCTTGAATGGAAACACAGAGCATCACAACAGTGTACAGTATGTGAAGAGCGGTGCACTGGCAACGGTGCGCCGAGCAACACCGAACGCGGAAAGTCATCGTCTCCAGCAAGTTTGAGTAAACTGAGATAAATGTGTTAAGGGAAGTGTTTACAAAACAGGAAATTAAGTCACTTCCCCTAAGTCATTCCACATTTTGACTGCAGTACCATAATTACGTTGACGCTTTATCCTCACTTCTACTTTCCATTAACACCGCTTGCATCGGGACCCTGTCACTAAACTGCTCTTCTGATCAAAATACAACAACTGGAGGGGACAAAGCAAAACATTTCTTCTCCATGCTCTGCTGGGAAAATGCATCGCTCTTCCCGATGGGGGTGAAGATAGCACCCTAGCCTGCATACTAACATGGGTGTGGGGGGATTTGTGTGTTGAATCAGGGCCTATCCACAGGTAAGCCGGGGACAGCTGTTGTGACAGGTAGGGAGACAGCTCTGTAATTACCAGTGGGAGGAACCAGATTCCAGCAACAGGCTAAAATACCTGCCTCCTTCATACACTCGGCTCCACCCTCCCACAGCCCACTCGTCAATGTCTAGTTTCCCCACTTCACACAGCTTTAGACACTGTCCGAGCCACTTCTACATCGTAGGGTGGCAGTAGCTTCATTTACTCTTATAATATAATATAATAATTACTCAGTGAGCCGTGAACTCATTTCACTCCTGAATGGCGCAAAGTGGCAGGTTTCCAAAAGGGGGAAAAATGTTCTCTCTGTAAACAAGCTGAATTACATTTGAACCAATCGCATGTCAAAAGGGAGAGGTGAATATGTGTGGGCTTCAAGGGAGGGATGTGAGGGCTAAATTACTGAAGGAATCTTGCCTAATCCACCACACAATTACCATAATGGAGGCTAACACTATTAAATTCTAAAATGCTCTGCACACAAATATGCATCCCCGTAGACTGTTTTGGGGTATCAGGAAAGTGTGAGTCGTCCAATAAAAAGAACCACAAATTGAAGCAACGAAAAATAATTGTAAATAAATGTTAACGTTTTTTTATTTGTTCCATTTAGCTTCCTTTTAAATGGCTTTGCACACAGTTCTCTGTCTTTTACTTCTCACAGAAGCGCAGCAGCTCCATTGTCTCCCACACCCTCTTGTGTCTTATGAAAAAAATTAATTGCAAAATCCTTCTTGCAAGGCCTGCACACGTACACTTATACAATTGGCTTTCCCAGTGTGCAGAGGCTGAGTGTGTTTTAGGGAGCTGTGCTGAGGGTTAAGACAGTGGATGGGTGTTCTCTGGCATTCCACAGAGGTAGGAAACACATGCTCCCCATGGGCACCGCTTGCACCGGACCTGAGTCACTCAAGATCTCAGTGGCCATCAGCCTGCCTTCCTTCCTGCCAAGCTGCCCCGTCACAAACACTCTGCAAACACACTGATAATAAGCTCAGGAAACCCAGCAGAGAGAAACAGACAGACAGACAGAGAGAGAGACGGGTAATCATGGGCAGAGAGATATGGAAAATGGTCAGGGAGGGAGAAAGAGATATGATGGAGAACAAGTGACAGGATAAGCAAGGGAGAACCTGATGCTCAAGTTACAGGAAACCCCCAATCCCAGAGGGACAGATAGAGAGAGAGAGAGAGAGAGAGAGAGAGAGAGAGAGAGAGAGAGAGAGAGAGAGAGAGAGAGAGAAAAGAAAATGAAATAGAGAGAGAACGAGACAGGGTGAGGGTGAAAGAGTGCATTTCATGTATTCCCTCATCTCATTTTTCCACAATTGCCTCCTGTTCTTTTAGTTTTCACCTAAACAGAACAAAATCATGCCCATTCATTTGGAAAGTTCCTTTGTTCTTCTTTTGGGCTGCACACTCCTGAGCACCATCCATCCACTCAAGTCTTTCTTTTGAAGTGGAGGATAAAAGAGGGATAGTGTGGATGCCTGCCTGGTGGGGTGAGAAGTATAGGCATGTAGAGAACAATGGAGCACAGAAACCAAAAAAAATAAATCTGTTTATCATAATAGTTTAGGAGTCATTGCACAATTACAGCCAAAAACCATTTGGCTGAACAAACAGCATGTGCATGCAAGCCTAACAAACAGCGCTAATAAAGCAGTACAAATGCCACAGATACCACGAAAGCAGCGGACCAGATGAAGCACACAGTCCAGCTAACTTGTAACGCCTGTGATCCCTGAACTCCTCAGGCTGCCTGAAGATGTTGGGTGGAGATCAGAAGGGGTACACATGGTGAGGGAATTTATGGACGAGATTGGAATTGACCCCAGCGGGAAAATGCTGATTAGTCTGGGCTGTAGGCGCTCAGTTTGTCTATCCCAGCAACGGCTTTAAATGAGGACATACTATCCTCATCTTCAGGTTCATACTTGTATTTTGGGTTTCTACGAGAAAATGTTTACATGCTTTAATGATCAAAAAAGACATGATTTATTTCGTACTGTATGTCTGAATATACCTGTATTCACCCTCTGTCTGTTCTCGTTAAGTCCCCCTCCCGAGAAAAATTGCAAAGGTAGTTCTCAAGTTGTTGGTGGAGATACTCTGTTTGTGGGTTGGTTGGCACTCCAGATATCCAAATGTGTGTATCACGTATCACAAGTATCACGATCATGATTCATCGCCTTTAGGCTTCTTTATGCTGAATTGTGGTGGGCCAACAGAATGACAAGGTGAAACATTGGCTTTGAACGACCCCTGGCTTAGACCTTTGTTGGTTTTTGATAGATTTGTATACAGTAGTTCTAGGGGCACCTGTTGGTTCCCTCTGCCATCTGTTAATGTAAGATCTGGAAAACAACCCTTTTTCAGAATTGAAACCGTCTCCAGGATCGTTGCTTCCATGTGTGTGTGTGTCTCGAGCAGTGTGCCTAAAGTGTCAGTAAATGTCGGAGCATAAAACAGTCGTAATATTACTTGACATTCTTAGTGCTGTAGTTAAACCATCAGCAATTGCCCCCATTCTTGACGATGGGCGTCCACGTGTGATGTGTTGATGTTCGGAGTTATCTGGTACTTACCGGTCATGTTGAACTTGTGCAGCACCTTGGCGAAGTACTCCTCCTCCTCCTGCTCTGTGGAGATGTCTGTGTGGACCTCGGTCTGCTGCTCCCTCAGCATCTCCTTGGTGCTGTTGTAGAGGGACAGCAGGGTGTTGGGGATTTCCTCCTCGTCTCCCGTCTGATCCGGCTCAGGCTCTTTTGGCAAACGCAGTTTGCTGAGGATCTGGCTCCTAATGGCCTCGATGCGCTTTTTCTTCACCATCTCCAGGTCCAGCGTCTTACACGTAGACATACCACTTACGTTGCCCACTGTGTACACAACCATGAGTATCAAGAACGCCAGCTTCATGGTGCCAACCTGACTGTTTGCAACCACTTATGCGCTTTGGTTCTCAGCAAATCCTCTCTCACCTTTTCTTTCACTGCCTGACTCTGACCGGGGATGCTTAGGGAACAGTGAATCACTCCGTGGATAGGTGTGAGTGACGCAAGGTGTTTACACACAGCAGAACAATTAAAGCAGTGTGGAGAGTCCTCAAAATTCAGGACTACTTGTGCCAGTGCAGTTGCTGCTGCTGCTGCTGCTGCTGTGAAAACCACCTAGCACTTGTGTCTTCTTCACATAGAAGCAGCTGGAGAAAATCCCAGTGGGCAGACAGACGTCGAGTGATGAGCCAGCCTCTGACTCAGCCACACAGGTAACACAATGACGTCCCAGACCCTGAAATGAGTCCAGAGTGAAGCTGTCAAATGCTAACAGAGCCCAGACAAACATGCACACAGACAGCGCCCACCAAGACTCAGATAGCACAATATACCAACACTCAAATCGTCCACCGAGTTGGTTCTGTAATCACAGACCAACTTGAGATTGATATGATTTCAAGCCTTCACCAGCAATATTACATTAAATCCTGTCTTACTTGAAGCAGCTAAACCTCCACGTGTGAGCTCTCTTTCACATGAGCTGTGTAACACTTGGCACAGCTCAACGTAGTTACAAACCGAGTCTGATGCTTTTCAGCTGACACTGCTTCCTGTCCTCCTTGACCCACAAGGGCTTTTTTTCACAGATCATTAAGGACTACCCTGTACTTGGATGTGATGTCAATCAGGCTCTCTCTAAATGTGACAAAGGAAGAGGAAATAGCAATGATACATCCTGTGCTTAAAGTGGAAAAAATGGCCTTCCTATTTCTCAGTTTTCTAAGTCTGATCGGATGACCCCGGGGGCTTTGAGTCAACCCGGAGCTGAACAACTATCCTCTGTACCGGGAAAAGTATAATGTAGTATTTCAAAATCTGCCTAACTTATTCTACAAGCCTATAGAGTCGAGCCATCAATAACTGTCCCCACAGAAACACATCTGATAAACTTGTATCGCTCTCCGCTCTGACTACCTCTTTTTAGCAATAACACCATGTGATCTGTGTACAACTGCAGTTTAACAGAAAATGCTTTCAGCGCCTCCGACTCATGTCTACTTCACACACAGAGCAGCAGCTGTCTCTAACTGTGTCTTCATTCTCAAACACAATAATGTGATCTCTGTGTATCGAGCCTGGTATGAAAACAGCTAAAGCAGGGATGCTATCAGAAGATTAAAATAAACACAGCAAAACTCTCCTTCTGTCATTCAAATACTGTCCTCTTGTAATAATATTGTCTTAAGTTTAACACACCTCTTTAAATGAGCGTACCATCCAGACACAGCAGCAGTAACGACAGCAGCAGCAGGAGCAACAGTCCCTCTTAGTGTTTTGAGAATCGGATTGTAGTCTTGTCTCTGTCCTCTCTTCCCTCTATCCATCCATCTGTATCACCTCGTTTATGACCTCTGCAGCTCCTTCACACCTTCCCTCTTGAGTCTCTTCTGACACAACTCACTATTCGCACCTCTATTTAACTCCCTGTCTCTCTCCCTCTCTCCTGGTGCTTGTCAGAGCTTGCTGGTGACAAAGTGATTTGTGGGAGCTCAGCTAACTTTTCTCTTGCACTCCCTCGCTCTGCTTCTCTCTCTCTCTCCCCTCGAATGCTTCTTTTTTTTTTCTGGTTCCTGTTACTCGTCTAATAGAGCGAGGAGCTCTCCGCCCAGGAAATGAGGGTAACGGCCGCAGTGTAAAACATCTGCTGTTTAACAGAGCTCTGCTGCCTGCCTTCTGTCCACATCAGGAAGCCAGGAGCTGAACACGCTGAATGACTGACTTTAGAGCCACCAGCTCTCGCACACTCTCTGGCCTGTCAGCAACTGATGCACTGATGACTGGCGTGTCAACAAGCCTTGCATGGCACTAGTGTCCTGCCAAGCGACTGCCACATTTACCTGGTGGGTGTGAAGGTGAATGCCTGCCAGTCCAAAGAACTGAGTCTCTTGGGACCAGCATGTCTAAAAGCAGAACGGTGAATTTGAAAGGATGGAGAGCCAACAAGGCTGGACTGTGTGGTGCACTGACCTACGTCTGGGTGCTTTTTAAAGGTCGGATTGTGTATTTTCCAAAGAAAGGCTAGACTTAAACAAACCAGTGTTGGTTTCAATCATTTGTGTCTCTGTCTGAGGGATGATTCAATAGGGAAGTACATTGCCATAGTTCAGTCTTTGATCTTGGATTTATTTAGGCTTTGCCCAAATGGGCTTCCCGGGGTTGTTTATTGTCTTCCATTTACTGTGACAGTTACAAAGAACAAGCTATTCATCAAACTCTGGCAATAAACGGTGACATTTAACATAGGGAAACTCAAGGCAAAATTCCCCTAAAATACCAGCAATATAATAACAGAAAACAATGATCACTCAAACAAAGGTACTATAGACAATTTGTCCCACAGTTTCAACAGCACTTTATCTCTGATTACCATTAATGAGGGGGAGGATGATATGAGTGTGTCTATCATCTGTCAACAACTATTACTTGTCCTGTTGTGGTGGTCTGTGGGAGCTTTGATGGGTGTGCGCTGCCGCCTGGTGGTCAAAAAAGGTACATCATTTATAGGAGCTCTGATGATTGTCCTCCTCTGTCATCAACAGACAGCCTTAAATTGAAAGATTTTGTAATTTTTTTCTGATCCACGCTTCTTTTTTTTCCACACAAAATCATTGCGCAGTATAAATCTACACAACCATTATCAAAAGTTAATTGAGGTAGAGAAGTGACACAACAGTTACAGATCTTAGTCTATCATGTTGTATGAGTGATAAAATAACAGCAGCAGTTTATTCCACACAACACACAGGTCTTTCTTTGGTTAACATAGTCGTCACGTATTAGAAAACTAAATATATAATAAGCATTTTCTCTTTCATTCTTTTAACCAGAGATGCATCATGTCATACCAGTTAGGGTGTTTGAGCACTACAAGAAAAAGAGAATATCAAATCTGTACTAACAGTGGAAGTCACTGAACTCAATTTAGCTTCAGCAACACATGTGTTCTTGTCGTGCAAATGAAGCCTGATTCAAAAAATAAAAAGTAAATGTTTTGACCTATTTTCTCTGCATTAGTCTTTCAACATATTGGATGGGGCACAACCACCTACGTGCCTTACTGGCCCCGTTCAAGCAACACGTCATACCAGTCTGCCATGGGGCATTTCATACCCTCCACCACAAAGCCTCGATGCCAGCTCCTCCGGTGTGCCTCTGAGCACAAGAGTGCAACATGGTCTGCTTTCCCATCATTCACTGTGAACTCCTAAATGAATCTCCCTGTGATACTGCAGAGGAACCCGTAGAGCTGTGGCAAAGCCCAAAGTCTCTGAACCAGAGAGAGACAAATATTCACAGTCAACAGAGAGAACAGAACAGTCCACATCAGAGCTGGTCCTGCATACATTTCATAACGGTGGTAGAGTGACATGATGCTGCAGCTTCTTTGTGACTGATCAAACTGTTGGGCAGTCAGGCTTGATCTGGAACTTTACTTTGGATAACAGCTTGTATATTAATATAGCAATACAACAATCTTAGTCAAGTAAAAGTACAGAGGTATCGTCAGCAAAATGTACAAAAGTTAAAAGTACTCGTTACGCAGCTGAATGGCTGTTGTCATTGTTATATTATCAATTTCATGATAATAATTTCATTATTGTTGTGTTTAAGAAAATAAGCATGTTTGTGGTATGCTGTTGAGTATATTATATTGTATAAATTGAACATATTGATTGTAAAATCGCACATCTTCCAAGTCAGTAAAAATAACTGCCAAATAAATGTAGTATACCTAAAAACTGTACTTAAGTAGGCTACAGTGGGCTACAGTGGGCTACTTGAGTTAATGTTACCACTAAAACATTTTTTGTAGGCCTATTTGTAGAGAGTATATTAGTACAGAGTACCAGTACTATGAATTCAAATAAAATAAAAACAGGTCTACTGTGCCAGTTACATGCTGAGCTTAGTAATTGTTGTAAACTGACATATTAACGCGTCAAATGAGTAAATTGTCATTTTTAATCAATTCAGAGAACATTCGAAGGATGTGGCATCTGTTAAACACCATACCATCTCATATTTATTTGAATCTTAATTCAAAAGTAGAGGTAGAAATTAAGTTATTTTAGTGTTTAACGGTCTAGACCTCTTCCTGTCCCCTGATGGCCACCTGTCTCCTTGGTTACAACGAACGTGTATCCACGTGCGTGTTTTAACTTACGTAGCCAGCTTTGTGAATTGGTATCCTGCAACGATGTATTGGTGCTCTTTACTGCGCAGTTTCTAAGGGGTAAGTTCAACGTCGTAATGATTATTTATTTTGTATTATGAGGCATCGCGTCAATATGGATTGAAAATGAAGACTCAGCAAGACTGTGCTGAAGGGAAACAATAAGCAGAGAGGGGTACCGAGGTAGTGACGACGCACAGGACCAGTGGACAGCGGAGGGAGGGAGTTGTAGTGGCAGCAGAGACACACAGACACTTCTGAAATCCTTCTTACTGCTACAGTATTTCATACTCACGTTATGACTTTTAGCCCCGAGACGCTGCGCGCGCATACATGTAGCTTTTGGGACTTTTGATGGATTTAAATCCTCCGCAGACTCGCTGCTGACTTGTCGAAGGTGAGCCTTTCAGATTCTGGACAGGTGAGTGTGCCTCTCGTGCTGGTCGTGACACTATAAACGGTAGTCAATAAGGTCTGCATGAGTTGGTTTTGTCTACAACAACACACATCTTCTGAACTGTGGAAGTATTAAGAAAAATAATTCAATTCATTTAATTAGTTTAGTAAGGTTATAGTGTTGGAGGAAAACTGTAAACCCCAAAGGACATATAAATTAAGGGGGAAACACCATGACACTTCTCCAGTTGATTACTTAGTTTAAGGTAAATATTTTCTATATTACAAGTTAAAGTCTAAAATGTTATGTTTAAATGTGCAAATGAGGCATCTTATTAAATATGGGCTAATTTGCATACATGGATTTGTTATGCTTAAAAGTGCAATGAAGCATTATCTAATACTAACTAATTTAGGAGAATTCTACAGATGCAAATAACATAACAAAGTTAGTAAAATAATAATAATTCTAGTTATTATTTTCACTAGTCTGAGAGAAGAAATGTTATAGAAGCAAAATAGCCCAAACTCTTAAAATGGACCAGTGCATGAAAACAATGTTCTGGCCTGTAGTGTCTGTTATTTTATATGGACAATCGATTACATCTTACTGAGGAACTGAGTTTGTGACAAACGTTTGTCTTTTCTGACAGGTGACATCTACTAACTGCCCAATGGAGAAATATGAAAAGCTGGCCAAAATTGGCGAGGGTTCATATGGCGTGGTGTTCAAATGCAGACACAGAGATTCTGGCCAGATAGTTGCAATCAAGAAGTTTGTGGAATCTGAAGATGACCCTGTCATTAAGAAGATTGCATTGCGAGAAATACGTATGCTGAAGGTGAGAAGAGATTAGTATCATCCAATAGTATCAAGTTGGCTTACACCACAGGTGGACACTTGCACACACACAGGTTAACGCGCACTCCTTAAGTCATATGATCCTTTGTCACTATTGTTAGGAATGTGTCATACACAGGTATTATTATTATTATTATTAGACACACATAATTCATACACTTGGCAGTTTAAAAGAGCATTACAGATATTTAAACTTTAAAAGCGATTAGAAAAATGCTTTAATAACTGATTAAAAGAAAGTGTGTATACAAGTTTGGAGGCAATGTTGATATAAAAATGAAAATAACAACATAGAAGCAAAATAAAAGCCGTAATCACAACATTTGGAGGCAGCAGAGAAATAGGGTTTTAAGTATGCGTTTAAAGACGGTCAGAATGGCAGACTTTGGATCCTCTGTAGCTTGAATTAAACATTTTGGGCTGTAGAGCACAGTATCCATGTTCTCTGTTGGTCCTGCAGCAGCTGAAACACGTGAATCTGGTCAACCTGCTGGAGGTCTTCAGGAGGAAAAGACGGCTTCACTTGGTGTTCGAGTTCTGCGAGCAGACGGTCCTCAATGAGCTGGACAAACACCCTCGCGGGTAAGAGAAGCACAGTCCTGCCATGTCTGTGAGTGGTTCTGAATCAGATCAATGAGTTGTGGAAGATACTGAAGGGCCACATACTTAGAAAGTTGAAGATACTTATACACTTTAGAGAAGTGTATCTGTTATCTAACTTCTCTTTAAGATTTGACCACAAAAGGGCAGGTGTGGAAAGCACATTTACATTCAGTGCTGTTCTTAAGTATACTAGTGAGGCACTTTACTTACTTACCTTCTTACTTTATACTTCACTACATCTTAAACAGAAAATGTTTACGTTTTACTCCACTGCCTTTATTTGACAGTTATAGTTACAATAACACAAATGTATATAAATCAGGTAAAATGAGCTCTCAACCAGCTACAATGTTAAAATGCTGCTTACATGTTAATGCATCATTGATAAGTATCCAATATAATGTATATTATATTAATGTAATACTGACAGTAGGCCTTTGTTGCATAATAAGAACGTATACTCTTGATATGTTAATTACATTTAGCTGAAAACACTTTTTACTTGAGTACAATTTGAATGGATTGTTTTTACATTGTGATATTGTGACGCTCACTGAAGTAAATGATCTGAATACGCCACTGCAAAAGTGGTTCTCTCTTTTTAAAGAGTTACATTTTACCACATAACTCAGTGTGAGTACTTTTATTTGTTAAGAGTACTGCTTACGGGAGAAGGGCAGCAGAAAGCGACAGGGTGAATTACAAAGAGGGAGGCAAGACTGTTACCGAGAGATTTCAAAGACGTAGAGTGTTGGCAGCGGAGTGAGGGAGGAACAGCAAAGTCGAAAGAAAGATATTACTTAAATGTTTAGAGAAAAGGGTTCTTCTTTTTTCTCTATGCTTTGAGCACTTATTATGCAATCTATAGTCACAAGATACGATTTTACTTTAGTTTCTGTCACGTGAAGTCACACAGCAAGCCCACGCAACAATAGCTAGTTGCAGTCTGACCATTTTCCCTTTTCCCACAAGGCTGTGCAGCAGAAACTCTAGCTGCTCCTGAAAACAAAGGCGCTGTTGCTGTTAGAGACAGGCCTAAGGTTACCCGGGTGATAATAGGGCTGTGTAAAGCACCACTTCTTTTATTTTATTTTATAATAGACAAGGAAAACATGACTAGTAAATAGGTTTTGTTTAATCTTCAATAGTCCTTTGTCTCTCGTCCTCTGCAGGGTACCAGAGGCTCAGCTGAAAAGTATAGTTTGGCAGACTTTGCAGGCTGTTAACTTCTGCCACAAGCACAATGTCAGTATATTTAAACTGCTACCTAATTTAACGTTTTGTTCTTTGATTTTCTCACACAGTATTTTTTCCTTTTTCTTTAATGTCTGAAAGGATACATTTGCCTCAGAACAATACTTTAATGCCATACGTACAGTACATTGTACACTGGTTTCTGTAATCATTTCCTCCCCTCCATACTGTCCATGCAGTCGCCCACTCCTACTGTGACAACACTAAAAAAGATGGGGGACAAAATCCACAGCCTCATATAAGCTCCAGCTGATTTAAGAATGCCTTTTTTTACACAATGAAGACTGTGTACTTTGTCCACCATATTACACAGTGTTGTTAGAAAGGACAAATGTGTACAGCAACAAATAATTCTCAACGTACACATGCCAGCTTATTATTGTTTTAAGATAGATAAGATTCTTTTTACCGTTTATTATTTACCTAACATTGTATATATTATTTATTTGTTGCTCTAATATTCTGCTTAACTTTATTACTACATTGTATTCTAATTACGTGAGCACTCTTTAGCTGCATCATTGCATCACATACTGTATGTAATATCAAGTTATTATTATTCATTATTATTATATCAGGTAAAACACATTCTTGCATTGCTTGAAATATGTTTTCCTGTGACAATCATTTACCCGATTCCCAGAATCTGGCAAAACTGTCTTATATTTGACTAGATCATTTATCAGTACAACATATTTGTCTGGAAAACGTGTCACTAGGACGTTCACCAGGCACCTGTAGGCAGGGGTTTGGATAATGAGCAGGACTGTGTTGAATTAGAAATTTGTACCATCTCAAACCAACAATGTTGTGAACATCTACTCTAACTCGTCTAACTGAAATAAGGCATAATTCCAGACCACAATGAGCAAACTCTGACTTTGCTTAGGCTAAAACTCCCCCAAAAGGAGTCATTTAAGTCGCAGTGACTGCAATGCAGTATTCTGTTTCAATATTTGGTGTCTGATCTCTTGCTATTGTTCCTCCCTTCTTAATCTGTCCGCCTTAATGTCCGCCTCTTTCCTTTGTCACTAAGAGACTGTGTATCACGTTGCCAAATCCTTGATGCTGAGCATTTATGTTGCAGTGCATCCACCGTGATGTAAAGCCAGAGAACATCCTTCTCACCAAAACCGGAGTCATCAAGCTCTGCGACTTCGGCTTCGCCCGCATTCTGAGTAGGTCATCCAGAAAGCAAGTTAATTTATGTGTATTTGGTGTTAATCTACCTCTAATGACTTATTCAACAAGGACGCTGAATCATCTCCTGCTGATGACCTCCTTGCTGTCAATGTTTCAATGAATTCATTGCAAAGGAGGACTGTTGAGGCAGTGAGTGAGTCTGTGTAAGGTGTCTCTGTTTACCCTTCCTGCCTTAGGTTTCGGTATTATGTTACCATATATTAACATGTGGTCTTTCAGCATGCCTTGTAATCCTTTCCTCTACAATGTACACTATTTAATATTCATTATGCAGCATCTAAGTGTGTGTCCGTACAAGTTATCTCCATCTGCCTGTGTGTCGGTATACTCAGCAGGGCCAGAGGATGACTACACAGACTACGTGGCGACCCGCTGGTACAGGGCCCCTGAGCTGCTGGTCGGGGATACTCAGTACGGGCCTCCTGTGGACGTGTGGGCTCTCGGCTGTGTCTTCGCTGAGCTCCTCCACGGGAATCCACTCTGGCCCGGGAAGTCTGACGTTGACCAGCTCTACCTAATCCGAAAAACTCTAGGTACGCTTTGTAAACCATTTACCAACATCTGCACCAATACACTTAGTGCGAATGTTTACCAACACACACACACTGACTCAAATGTTGGAACTTACTGAAGATTTTGATCTCATTTCTGATCTCAGGTGACCTGATCCCTCGGCACCAGCAGGTCTTCCGTTCCAACGTCTTCTTCAGCGGAGTCAGTATTCCTGAACCTGACACGACGGTACGCATCCTGTTACCATTGAGAATGCATATTCTGATTGGAGAGGCCAAGTGTCGTTGACTTCTTTACTGTTTATTTTTGCTCTTAGGAGCCCTTGGAAAAGCGCTTCCATGGCGTGCCTGTGCATGCCCTCCAGGTTATGAAGGTATGTTGTGTTTATGTGGAATAGAGCCTTATTGTCAGTCTATTTTACCTCATCACAGATGTATCGGTACTAGCTAACTCTGTATGTTGGACCATAAGTAACAACACATTTTACTCCAAAAAAAGCTAAAGCTGCTATATGCTTGAGGTTAACATAGCTGCCATGACATACTATAGTTTGTCCATATGTACAGCGCTGGAAGAGTTCTAAAGTGCCAAATATTTTACACTCCATGTCAACTTTGTGTGTGCAGTCATGCCTGGTGATGGACCCCTCTCTCCGGCTGTCCTGTGAGGAGCTGCTGGAGCTGCCTTACTTCCAGGAAGAAGGAGTCAACTGGGGGCGTGAGAGTGAGCGCCTAGGAAGACGACATGATAAAGGCTCCCGACGCAGACAGCCAGGGGTACGTATGCAGGGCGGCAGCTTAAGGAATCGTCTCATGACCCCAAATGTACACACTGCTACAGCCACGCATGTCCTTGAGTTGGTCACTAACTCTTTTCATAAAAAAGATTTACCTCTGTCAGCTCACTGAAAATGCTATGGGCTGGTTTCTACATCCATATGCTTAGTATGTTCCAAATACTAACAATATGATAGATACACAGCTTACCAACGAGCTGCTTCTTTACCATTGTCATACATTTTTAACTTGCATGAATTCAAACCAACCTCTCAAAGAAACTTTTAACAACCACCTTTTTAAGAAGAGAATCATTTGACTGTTCCTCTTGCTATATTTACCGCTAGACATCCTGATAATGTATAATCAACATGTCTTTCTCTTCTCCTTTCCTCTCTAGGCTCAGTACCTGCCTCAGTTACCAAACAGCAACATCTCGCCAGCACCGGATGTTAAGAAACAGGTGAAGCATAAATATCACCTGCCCAACATTTAACAAAGCAACACGTTTGTGGCTGAACTGAGAAAGGTGGACTTGTGCAAGCATTTGAATACAGTAAAATGTATTGTTGGTGTGACAGTGAAAAGGTCTATTTTGATTCTATGATCACATTCACTCGTCATGTTTGTTTGCATTACTTAATATTTACACAATAGTTTGGGCATTTACAGTTGCACACTTCAGTACTGTAACCAAAGAAGACAGCAAGTGTCACAGCTGAAGACATGGGTACTGCATTTTCACATCTTTATAAAATATTAAATGAAAGTCACCCGTGTGCCATCATTACTTGGATAAAAGTGCCGTTTTCCTTCTTTTGTGTACCTAATTGTTTAGGCAACAAAGTATGTACAACATGTTTAGGGTTAACCCATTTAACAAGATGGTCAATAAATCACAATTTCCTAATGTTTATTTTTTTATACATGTCATCATTAAAATATAGAATTAATAAATGCAACCCAACAGTTTTTATCATGTGGACTTTATTTTTATACATTTATCTTCAAAACAACAAAAACACACCCACACACACACACACACACACACACACACACACACGTGAGGAAAGCAAAAAACACTTAACAAATCATCCAAAACAACTCAAGCCAATACAAAAAGACACTTGTTTGGAAGATCTGGAGAAGTTTCAGGAGAAAGCAATGATAATAGTTGGAAAGGCTGTTAACTGTTGTACAAGTGCCCCCTTGTGGCGAAATGGGCAGCCCCATGTGCTCTAAGGCGCAGCTGCCCAGTCAGTAACTAATAACTTAGCAAGAGACTCATTGGGAGAACAGAGTGCAAAGTGGACTTTACTGCAGTGAGTTGTGTGCGTCTCTGAACATAACCCTTTTAAAGAAGCGAGATGCACATAAGTACAGTATGATACTGTGGCTTTGTCCTGCTTAAAGTGTGCCTTTACTACCGCAAGACAAACGTCTTGTATTTAGGCATTTTATGTATTGTGGTTTATATGAATTATACCACTGAGGGACTTCAATTGCTCAGGGAGATCAATTTAGATTTTAGTTAATATAGAAGATCGAATAAAGAATTTTTTTTAAACATTCAGTAAAAGCTTCAATCTAAAGCATGAGATTATTTACTGAGAAGATGTTCACATTTTTCTATTTCACATATAAGGCACTTGAGGCACTCAAGAAGCAGACACATGTATACAAGTAACAATATTTAAAGCAATGAGCAAGTATGTTTAGATTACATCTGTAACTTGTTCCACAAAGCACTGGGTTTTCTACATTGTGTAAGTGCCAGAAGAAAACACAGGAATATGCTGTAAAATATCATTAAAAAAGGGGAGTCGCAATGATCTTGTACTTGCGAGGCACATGGGCAAAGCTGCTGGTCTCGGGGCTGAGATCTACAGAGTCAGGCCCTCCAGAGCAAGAAAAGGTGAAACGCTGCAGGAGTGACACCAGGAAGAGGAAAATCTCCATGCGAGCGAGGGACTCTCCGACACAAGCTCTCTTTCCTTAAAATTGACCACAAACAAAAACAGAGCATGAGAATATATACCTGTGATAAACTGGAAATTAAAGGGCCTCTTAAAAACACACCATAGCACAGAAAAGAGCATGAAAAAAACCCCCAAAGCAGATGAAGGAAATGTACCTGCAGAGAATGGCAGGAATGCAGGATTTTTCTTAAAGTTGCCATTTGTGTCCAGGAAGTGCTGTGGGTTGAAGGACCAAGGAGTCGCCCACTGTTTTTCCCCTTTCAGCACAGAGTGCAACAAGGGAATGATCATCGTAGACTGTCGAGACAAACATTGTATATGATAAGACTGAAGGTCTTTCAGCATTAATACAACTTCATGCTTTAAAACCAGAATACCTTGGGAATTGTGTAACCTCTGAAAGAGATGTCCTGCAGTGCGTAGTGAGGGATGCTCATGGGGACAATATCCATAAAACGCTGAATTTCATGGAGGGCTGCATCTGTAAAGGGGAGGGACTTCCTGTCCTCCATACGTGGACAACGCTCCTTTCCAATCACATCGACAATCTCCTGCTGCATTTTCTCTTCAGAATGAGGAAAACATAACTATTTAACTAGTGCTGAAACAATGAGTCGCTCAATTAGTGAAGTGCACGCATGCACGCTTCTTAATGTGAGAATTTCCTCATTGAGATTCAATCTTTATGCAATGTATACAATGACTGTTACTGTAGAGGAAGTTCCAAATGACATGCGCTACATTGCCCTTAAAATAATTAACAACCTTGTAAAATAGAGATGCATTTCTAGGAAATCTATTAGATGTAAAAGTTACATCTCAAGTTTGTGAACAGAATTCCGTTTACCCTGGTTACTGTGACCTACCCTGTATTTTGGGGTATTTGATTAGAACATTTAGTGCAAATCTTAGAGTTGAGCTGGTGGTTTCAGTTCCTGCCAGGTACAGATTCAACACAGTTGCCACCAAGTTGTCATAGTGGAACTCAGTTGTGGGCATGTGCTTTTCCTAAAGAAACAAAACAAGAGCCATTTTACTGATCTAACAATAAAACCTGCAGCAGAACAACTCAAGATGTTCAAATGAACTTGCAGGAGCTCATCTGTGCACCTAGTGGTCTAAAGTGCTTGGTATTTGCAGAACTATGTGTTATTATAGAGAGCATTTGCAAATGTGAATAAGAGTGTAATGAGTAACCGTGCTTAACATGTCCAGTTATGAAACAAACATGACTCTGAGTCCACATTCTGGTTGAGGAGTTCTGTCATACCTGACTGAGTCTAGTGAGGAAGCAGTCGATGTAATCCCTGTGTGAGCTGGGGTCCAGCGTGTCCTGGTGTTCCTGGATCTTTTTCATAATAAACTCTTTCAGTTTTTCAATGTTGGCAAACACTTTGTGCTGTTGACCTGGCAGCCATTCCATCAACCAAGGGAAGATATTATAAAGCTGTGAAGAGGAGTGGAAAGAAATAACCAGATGTTAGGCGAGCAGAAAGTACCTGCCATCCTTTGGCATTTGAGGTGCTGCTCAGATAAAAATGCACCGACCGCCCCTGCATACAAACCACACATCATTCCCTAAAGAAAGAAAGAAAACTGACTGGAAATATATCACCACCATGGAAAAGACTAGTTTGCAACGTTTAGCTCTTGCAGGGGGAAATAAAACTAACCATGGGTTCAATTGAAAACAAAACAATAAAAAGACAACAAACACATGCCGATCCCAGTGCCCAATAGGATAGGTGCTAGATCAAAGAAATAAGAGTTGAAACGGAGATCCACACACCAAGAAGCTCACACTAGAAAGATTAATGCTTCCAACGGGAGCTACTTGCTGTGCGGATCCATCAGTTTCAATTAAATACAAACACTAGTTTATCTTTTAATTAGCAGTCATTAATTAGAGATCACAGACCTCCGCCAAGGCCAATGGTGCATTCACATGCTCAGTGTGTCCTCATGTAGAAAGTATTGGAGGGGAATCATTGTGTTCTTCACCTGATACTTCATGCATTATCTCTTACTAAACATGAACCACAAAACGTTAAACTATAGAAGTTGCTCTACTTTACAAACTGTATGGTCGGCTTACTTCAATCAAAAGGTTTGAAGCATTTTATTTAATTGCATATCTTGGATTATTAGCAATTATGAGATCATGTGTTGCTTGGGTCCCTACAGAGTGGCTGGAGTGGAAAGTGGTCTTCTTAACAACTAACCCACCCACCATGCCTCATCACTTTCTCTGCACCGCCTCCTTACCTGACCCCAGGGACTACTGCCAAATTTCAGGGTTTCTGAGATTATCTGCAGAAGAGACAGGAAGTTGTTGTCGTCATAGCTGAAGCGTTGACCAAACACCAAGCAGCAGATCACATTGGACACGGCGCAGCTCATGAAGTAGGTGGGATCGAAAGGTGTGGCTGGAAAAGAAAGGAATAAGTGCTCTGTAAACTTTCAGATTGGCTTTTTGATAAAACCAGCACCACGATACTATTCTCTCCAGTCTCAACATTAGTTAAATGTTGGCTATGAGAGCAGAGAACGCATGCGGTCTGTACTGTTGAATTGATTTTCTCTATTGATTACATATCATTATGAAAGTCACAAACTACAATATGTACAACAACTTGTAGCCTTGTTTTTGCAGTAAAATGTCAAAAAGGCTGCAAATCACTTTAAAAAAAGCACATAGACACAAAGCTAAAAATATAAAGATTCTCTATGGCAGAATGCATTTCACTCCGACGGTATACAAAACGTAGCCATTGGTTTGGAAACTACAGTTTTGAAGCCTTGATTTTGGAATGCTGGCTTTAATGAACTGAAAACATTGTGAAAGGGTTAAAGTTGTAAGACGAAAACATGGAGCGCACCAAGAACAGACAAGGTAGCCTCGCCCTAAAGCTTCCCTGCTTTATAGTCCATTTTACTCTAAATGGGACCATAATTTACAATATGAACATCATGCTGTATTAAAGAAGACTTGAAACTAGCGATTGCGACTGTAAACTTATGTTTGCAATGCAAGTGTACAGCCGGACTTCTTTCTGCAACCAGTGGACTCGCCCTCTGCTGGATATTAGAGAGAATGCAAGTTTAAGGCAAGGTTGCATCTTGAACTCACTGTATTTAAGTAAGATATACATCAGCTCAGCTTTGCACATTTGTCTTAAAGGGGATATATTATGCTAATTTGCAAGGTCATACTTGTATTTTTGGTTTCTTAAATGTTCAAAGAACAACATTTTTCTGATACAGCATTTCTGAATATACCTGTATTCACCCTCTGCCACGAACAGGAGTGTCTACATCATGTGGGTGTGCCCTTGGAGAGGAAATGTATCACCGAGCACATTCTCCAGATAATACAGCGTGAATGTTGCCCTGCCTTCATCCATTGAGCGTAGTTCTTCTGCTTTATCATTGTAAAAAAGGTGGGTAATCAGGACTGTTGTCATGTCGTCCTAAAAAGATACTATGCAGTTACCACGGTTCACACTAGGTGGCTTGTTAATGCTGTCTTGGAAAGGATGGGCAGAGCGGAGGGGTATTCACAACACTAGATGCTGCCAAATCCTACCCACTGTTCCTTTAAGCAAGTTTAACATCCATGAATATTGGTTTGTTGGAACAAGTCACCTTTAGTTATGACCCTGTATATGAATGACAGAGAAATACGCATACAGAGAAAACATACAAGGCAAGCACATACATACCTTTGGTACTATTTATGCGGTCCACCAGATGTTTGCCCTCTTCCTGGATCCACTTCTCCATCCCCTTACGTCCCATCCCAAAGTCTCTCAGTGTTGTCAGGGTGAACCTTCGCAACTGCCGCCAGCGCTCTCCATTACTGATCCCCAAACCTTTGAAGATGTATAAATGAAAGAAGCTCTTAAAAAAGGCTTTAATTATAAGCTATAACATAAGAAAAAACTTTTTATATCTTCTGAGGTGCAATAAAACAGCAAATTTAAAAGTTTGTTTGGGGAAAATGTCACTAATAAAAGCCTAATGCACACAATACAACGTCACTGTTGAGTCACCCAGCAGGGGGGTGCAAGAGAACAGATTTAAAAACGTTTCACCAGATGAGATCAGCGACTACGATTTTCAGCCTGGTAGGACACAGAATGTAGTATTCAAACATATTGTTAGGACACACACACACACACACACACACACACACACACACACACACACACACACACACACACACACACACACACACACACACACACACACACACACACACACACACACACACACACACACACACACACACACACACACACACACACACACACACACACACACTAGTACCATAGCCCTTGGTAACTCTCATCAAAAAAGGAACAGGTGATCTGCCAGTGAAGTCATCTGCTTGGTCCACCAGTGCCTCTTTCACAGCATCATACCCCACCAGGACCACAGTGCGTTGAAGGCCCAGGTATATAGTAATCACAGGACCATGGCTTTCACTGAGCTGTAGAGCAATAAACACGCACTTCATTATTGTATGGGAACAAGTAACAAACCAAAGTAAACATAACCAATGCACTGCAGATAAAACAGACCCCGGGAGTCACAAAAACAAAATCTATAACCCAACGGAGTTAGATATAAAATCATTAATATAAAAAAAAAAAGAAACAAGACTCAAAGTACGAAATACCTCATTCAACACACTAACAGGACAATAAAGCGTATTGCATTTGTTTATCTGTAAGGGATAATGCAAAACATTAACATTTGTTGCCTAATTTAAAAGGCAGAAAGTGGTAAAACCAAATGAAGACGACAGAAATACGGTTGGAAAACAAAGTTGCCTATCCCACATTCTCACCTTTAGCATAGTTTTGAATGGAGCTCTTTTGTCCAGCTGTAGCATGTTTCCTAGGATAGGCAGACCAGTCGGTCCTGGAGGTAAACACATGTGTTTACGGCTCTTCACGCTAAACAGCCACAGCAAAGCAATGATAAGGCCCGCTAAAATCAACGTGACAGACAACTCCATAATGCTCCACTAAAGAAAATGTAGCTATAAGGCTCTTTTGTAGTAACCTACACTGAAGCGCTAAATCTTGAGAGCAACCAACTGACTGTAACAACTACACACACTGTCACTGCTGCACGTGGGCGGTACAACTTTACCTGTATTTGACAAACCCAGTGCAGCAGCGGTTACCTTGATTAACCCCTGTTCTACGCGTATGTGCGCAACCCTCTGAAGACCGACAGTTTTGCGTTGCAGTTTTGTGTTGCTGGTTTACTCCGAGACTTGGCTAATAATTTGTATTACTCTTTATTTAAAAGATCAAGAAATACATAAAGTATTTAAGTTTTTACTTGTTTATTCATTTATTTATTGGTATTAGTATTATTATCATTATTGTTGTTTCTTTATTGTTATATTATTATTATTATTAATAATTAATATTATTATTGTATTGCTTGTTTGTTTTTGTTTTTGAGAAAAATTAACACTTGCACATAACAATGCATTAGCATATTGTAAAAAATCCTAAAGCCATGATATGGACATCTTCTTTTATCATGATAATACTTCAGCAGCTCTAAAACACTCGAGTCAAATATTAAATCATTCACCTTCTAAAACGTACTGTAGTGCTTGTATTTAATATCATGTTAAAGCATAAAGTGTCATGATCCTGGATTTTAGTTTGTCAGTTTCCTGTTTTACTTTGTAAAGAACACTTACCTTTGTCATGTCTCAATTACTTCCTGTCTTTGTGTGTTTTCCCGCCTTTTGAGATTAGTTTGCCCCTCCGTGGTGATCATCCTGTGTCTAATCACTCTGCTGCCCTTGTGTCTTTGCCTGCCTCCTCCAGCTGTGTCCTGTTCTTGTGATTAGTGGTCTGTGTATACCTGTGTCACTTTTTGTTTGCAACCTGCCGGTTGTGTGTACTGTGCTTGGGTCTTCTTTTTAATCACACTGTGACATAAAGTCTTTCTCACTGTTAGGCAACATCCCCTGAAATGCAGTTGATTTGAATAATATATCAATTGACCTATTTTATTTTCACCGAAATTGAGACTCAACTGCAACAGTCACACCGCAATAGCTCACGACAGGCCGTGGTATATGGTCATTATATCACAGTTAAGGGCCGTAGTTCGGCCCGACGCGAACTACGAACATAAACTTTGTTTGTTTATTGAGCCGGTCAGTGGAAGTTCTATTAAATTAACTTTGTTTCATATTGAGGAAACAGGGAGTTGCATTACTCCAGAAGAACATATATTCTTTGTGTAGCTTCAACTGTAACAATCTGTAGTGCTTGATTTTTAAAAAGCAAGTAACATAATTCAAATTAGTGTATATATAAGATTACGTAAACAAATGGATCAACATTTTGAATTCATGTTTTACAGACGGACAATAGCAAAGGACTTTGTTTGAAAATAACCTTTTCTCTTTCAAGGTTCATTGGTATGGCTTTATTTTCAGTAATGTAGCAATACATTTGTATAGCAGTAATACATTTATTTTTGTTGTGTAAGAAAGCATGTTCATAATTAACACAGGAACCAAGAATTGATTTAAAAGATATACAAAAAGAAAAACATAAGACAACCAAAGCAGAAGACAAGAGGATGCATAATTATCCTTGGAGAGAAGCTGTTCCTTAAATCTGTTTGTCTGCTATATCAGCCAGGTAACGGCAAACATCATCTGTACAAATAACATTGCGGGGTCCCAATAAAGCAATGTATGTTGTATACTCGTGCTTCAAGCGATGCTGGACTGAGTCTGAATGGACCTTCTGTTCTCACCGCGGGGTGCCAATGATCTGGTAAGCGCGAGGCAGATTGGCGAAGCTGCTGAACTCTGGAAGGAGGTTGATACTATCGGGACCTTCAGTGCAGGAAAAAGTAAAATTTTGCAGCAGTGACACGAGGAAGATGAAAAGCTCCATACGAGCCAGAGACTCGCCAACACAGGCTCTCTTCCCTGTGAAAAGACACAATCACAAACAAAGCATTGTAAAATAAAACAAATAATTGCCTGTGATTGTAAAGAGGCAAGAATTAAGAAATGTAGCACAAAATGACCTATTGTGGACAGACTACACTCAAAAACAAAACATTTCTGCAAAACACCTTCACATGAGGCTGTTAATATGCACTTGAACCAAGCTGAATATTGTATTTTACCTGCAGAAAACGGCATGAAAGCAGGATTTTTCTTAAACTTGTCATTCTGGTCCAGGAAGTGCTTGGGGTTGAAGGTCCAGGGAGTCGCCCATTGCTTTTCCTCTCTCAGCACAGAGTGCAACAAGGGAATAATCACAGTGTCCTATTGAGACAGGTATGATGTTAGTGTAATAATACATAATTTGTCTCATGAATATGATATCTTGTGATCGACAATACCTTGGGAATTGTGTAACCCCTGAAAGAGATGTCATGGAGTGCATAGTGAGGGAGGCTGAAGGGGACAATGTCCAGAAAGCGCTGCACTTCATGGATGACTGCATCAGTGAAAGGGAGGGACTTCCTGTTCTCCATGGTGGGACTACGACCTTGTCCAATCACGGTGTCAATCTCCTGCTGCATTTTCTCTGTAGAGGAATAAGCAAAAAGTTATTTCCACTTCGTTATCAGGCGGGTTCAGGATTATTCCGTTCTTGACCATTATCTGTGTAGAACTGGTAAAATGAGATGAATGTGTTTTCCGTTAGGGGACTTACCCTGTATTTTTGGGTATTTGATCAGCACACTGAGGGCATATCTAATGGTGGAGCTGGTGGTTTCCGTTCCTGCCAGGAAGAGATTCAACACCGTCGAGATCAAGTTTTCCTGGTTGAACTCTGTCGTGGTAATGTCCTTTTCCTGAGAGGTCAAAGATATAAACGTGCTATAAGATGCACAACAGTTTTAAAAAAGAACACTTGACAGAAGCACACTTGGGCTTTTTCTTTCTTCTTAAAAATGGCTCATTTCAATAATTGTACTTTCTTATTTCACAAATTAGATCTGCACGCAGCTACAAAAAGAAAACCATTATTAGCATCCAAGGTAATGCAAAGGAGGTATTCTAATAGATACAGAGTGGTTCTAAGATGAAACTCCAGGATGAAAGTTACATTGCTCAGTGTGGTCTTGGGTTCCTGAAACAAAACAATGATCCTCTCCAACCTGATTCATTCGGATGAGAAAGCAGTCAATGAAGTCCCTCGGGGAGCTGGGGTCCAGTGTGTCTTTATGCTCTTGGATCTTCATGTTGATAAAATCTCTCAACTTCTCAATTTGGCTGAAAGCAAAGTGGTGGTGGCCGGGCAGATGCTCCATGAGCCGGGGAAAGATGTTGTACATCTGTGTGAGGGAAGCACACAGCAGACGGCACATTGAAGCTTTGTTTCTAAGGGGATAATAATATATTCAGTAAATTGTGGCAATCTTTCCAAAATGCTTGATATTTTGGGAAAATGTGAGAGAACTATCTTATATGTCTTGAAGATGTAATGACGCAAATAAAACCAGACCCAAAAAAAACATGTTTTTGTACTTGGAGGACCTTTAGCCTCTAACTATCTGGCTTCCACCTCCACTTACCTGACACATGCTAATGAACTTTAAAATCTTAGATATGATATTGAGGAGGCCCAGGAATTTCTTGCCACCATGCGACCTCAATTTCTCTGCACTTCTTACTCTTACCTGACCCCAGGGACTACTGCCAAATTTAAGGGTTTCTGAGATTATCTGGCAGAAGGGACAGGAACTTCTTGTCCTCATAACTGAAGCGTTGGCCAAACACCAGGCAGCAGATCACATTGGACGTGCTGAGACTCAACAAGAACGTGGGCTCAAATGGCGCGGCTAGAGGAGAAGAGGAAAAAACAGTTGGATCTACAGTATCTATTAAAGCTACTGATCAGAAGAAAAAGGTGATTGGACCGTCCACTGAGAACACGTTTTACCTGGCATGAAATTTTTTTTCAAATGCCACTAACTTTGGAACCTTTTGCGACTAGGCAGGGTAATCTTCTCTAAAAACAGTAACAGACACATGACACAGACAGTGGTAGGGGAAACACTGATACCGCTTTTAGTACTCGGAGACGTGATATACTTAAAACTCAATTTTATTAAATATATGGCTCTCAAGGAAATACATTTAAAAATATTTGGCTTTTATGGCTCTCCCAGCCAAAAAGGTTCCCGACCCCTGCTCTATGGTAACCTTTTTAGTATTATATTATTCATTCAATCATTACCTTTTATTGACCAATGTAAAATATGAATGTAAAAACATTCAATAAAAGTATTATTCAAATTCACATTGATAAGTTGATCAACTCCAGTGAGAACATTTACTGCATGTGCTATTTGTCCAAATTTAAATGCAGTTTAAAATGCTCTATTTGGTTTCTTAGTAAACCAGGGCTGTGAGTGAAGCTTCACGGTTTTAGCCAGTTATGTAACACATTCTGTGTTTACTTTGCACAAACTGTCATCAGAAAGAGATAAGGATTAAAGAGTGCAGCTGAAGCAAGAGAGAAGAAATATATCCGAGCAATCTAACAATGCTTCCACACTCTTCCTTCAGTTGTTGACCAATTATTTCATGTATCATCTATTTTATTAAATGTTTTGTCTGTTCTAAGTCTCCATGTTACTGTCAATATTCAGACCTAAGTCCTGTGCATTCTTGCTAAAGGTATTGAAGGTATTTTCTTTGTTCTCAGTGCTTAAGAATAAAGTTGGATTTCGTCTTTTGGTCATATTTCATTTACCGTACTGACACATAGGCGTGAGAAACATTTCTGGACTGAAGCTGAAATATGTGCTCTTAGAACAGCAGCTGAAAACCCACCTTTGAATGTATCTATGCGGGCCCTCAAGTGCTGGCTCTCCTCTTGGATCCACTCTTCCATCCCCTTGCGTCCCATCCCAAAGTCTCTTAAGGTTGTCAGCGTAAAACGTCGAAGCTGGCGCCAGCGTTCCCCATTACTGATCGCCACACCTGACAAAGGGAAACGTGTGTACATGTAGATACAGAGACACACAGGAATAAAACCTTTTAAAAATCACTGCTCCTCTGACAGAGATGACAGATTAGAAGTTTCTAGAGTTACCGTAGCCCCTTGTAGCTTTGATCAGAAATGGAAGTGGCCCTCTGGCTGTGAAGTCATCTGCCTGATCTACCAGAGCCTCCTTCACGGCATCATAACCTACCAGTACGACCAACCGCTGCCAGCCCAGGTACAATGTCATCACAGTACCGTAAGTTTTACTAAACTAGAAAAAGACATGATTTGTTAGGGTAATAAACAATCTTTGGCAAATCTATTATTTCTATGAAATTTCAGTACGACTGAGTTATTCTTCTCGATGCAAAACTATACAATCTTAAGTCAATGTAAGTGGAAAATAAATGCTCACCTTGAGAAAGCTTTTAAAAGGTGCTTTTTTGTCAAGTTGTGGCAGGTTTCCTATGAGAGGCAGCGCAAGGGGTCCTGGAGGCAAACAATACTTCCTACTGCTTTTGAAGATAAACAACCAGAGCAGAGATAAGATTAGCCCTGCCAGGATCACTGTTGCAGAAAAGTCCATAATGCTCTTCCACTTCGTCTTCTGGAGTCCCCGTTGCTCGACAGATCTCTCTCTATCTCACTTCCATCCTGTGTTTGGAGCTTATATTTAAATGGGTGTCTCTAACATGGCGTTTCAGGAATACCGCATTGTGCAACAGGTGAGCCATGTGACTCCCCTGTGTACCTTTGTACATCTTGACCTGATTATTCATTTTAATTGACTGAAAGCCACTTTGAAGCGAGGCTGACAGCAACATCTGACCTCAATAATATGGACAAACACATATTTCTACTTCCTGTCCCTTTCCCAAGGTTGACGTTTAAGAAATTGACAGGAATGAATAAAAGTGTTTCTTACTGTGTGCAAACCCAGTGAGCTGGTGGGCCCATGTTTCAAAAGATTGATTAAATTAATTTGATGGAATACACGATATGTCTGCACAGCAATAGTGGCAATCATTGCGGTATAAACAAAATGAAGCCTGGTGGCTTATTGGCAAACAATAAATACAACTCATAACCATAACAGCAGAGTGGCAAGGTGGAAATGGCCATTACCTATTTTATGGTAATAAACTGATTAAATTGATAATCACCATCGAGGTTTACCATGCATGCTGCACTCAAATAAAAATGCAATTTAACACAACATACTGTATTTTGCATCTTAGTAAATCAAGAGTATGAGTGGAGCTTCAGCATGTTCAATGGTTATGTAACATATTGTATGTTTACTTTGCATGCCATCAGAAAGAGATAAGGATTAAGGGATGTGAGAGAGGGATAAATGTGCTGAGCGATCCAACAAAGCTTTCACAATCTCTTCTTAGATTTAGCCTTCAAACAAATTGCTTTATATATTTGATCAATATTCTAACCTGCTTTTGTTTCGGCTGCTACTCATAGCACCAGTTGTAAGGCCACATATACTGTTTATTTCTCCTAAAGATGTTTGAGCTGTTCCTGTTGAGGGTGTTTAGGTTGATTGGAATTGGTCATTTCACATCAAATCAGTGTGAAATATGTGGATTCACAACAGCTGAAAACACATTGAATGTACCTATTTGTTTAATCTTCTCCTAGATCCACTCTTCCACCCCGTTGCATCTCTCCCATAATCTCTTAGTGTTGTCACTGTGAAACATTGCATCTGCAGCAACAGTATGTTGACCATTACTGATCGTCAAACCTGACAATGTGGACTGTGGAAACAAAAACAAAGCCCTTTGATGGGGAACTGGCCAACAGAGCGGCAGCACATAGAACAAACCATCTTTAGTCTCTAGCTTTGAATGTGTGTTATGTTTTTGCTTATATCTTACAGGAAGTTGGTAGCAGCAAGGCATTTTGCAAGAGGTGAACTGAGGTGTAACTGTTTTTATGTGTTTTAGTCAATGAGAGCACATGCACAATCACAAACACAAATCCACATTCAGCACATGATCCATAAACCCAAGAGATTATTTTTGCTGTGCGACAAAATCTCAGATAATCACACACGGCAATTCAGGCTCTGCATATTCCCCTCTTGGCTTGCTGTCTGCAGTGCCGCTGCAAGCCAGCCAGCAAACAGCAGATGGATGTAAAGAGAAAGACGCACGACCATGGGTACAGCAGGATTTATTTGGAGTTCACCTTTGGACTGCATTTCATGCGAGATCATACTAGTGTGTGCAGATGGGCGGGGATTCTGAAAGCAGGGCACAAGGAAATTGAGCAAAGTGACAATGAAATGGAGAGAATGTGGATGAGGCAAAAATATTCACATAGGTCAAATAGTTAAAAAAGTATAAAATAAATACAGCGATAAGACAAAGAGTGGAGAAACACAACTGTTTAAAGACTACAATGTCCATGTGGCTCATTACACTGCTCACTCAGTTAACCTAAGGCCGTCCTGTGGTATGGAAGGACTGAAACAACACAGACGGGCAGTGTTCAGAGGATTCATCATGAATGATTTACCTGAGGAGCATGGGCATGAAGCCAGGAAGAACACCTTCATTAATTTATAAATTAAACTCATAGATATCAAACAAGTGATTAATTAATAACAATGCCCTTCTACTATAAAGGAATACCAACACACGGATTTTGATGACAAGAAAAGGTCTTTCAAACTGTTGTCTTTCTGGTCAAAGCTAAAAAGCAAATCCTCCACAGTCAAAAGCATCAAAGTCGGAGTCTCCCTCAAAGTCGAAGCTGTTGAAGTGAGGGGAGTCCACGTCCTGGCTGCAGGCGTGGAAGGATCCCCCTCCGGGGAGCTCGGAGAAGCCCCCTGTGCCGTGGGCGATCTCTGGGGCTCTGGTAGCGAGGGGGGAGGAAGGGGCGCAGGAGTTTAGGTAGCCCAGAGCAGAGGAGGCCGCTGCCCCTCCCATCAGCAGGCACACCGCCCTCACCGCCCGGGCATCGCTGCTGTTGCCATGGCGAAGACAATCTGACGCACGATGAGGGGGGGCAACAGAGACACTGCGCAGAGGCTGCCGTGGTCCACTGGCTGTAGAAGTCATTTGAAAAACAATATCAACAATATATAATGAGATAATTGTTTTCATTTGCTTTTTATTCTAAAATGACATGTGCAATGAGTTCTCTCAGCCACCATACAATACCCCCCAATGCAGATTTAAATTGGGAGTTATTACATCTGGATGACCTGATAGCGGACCTTGGTTTTGGCCTCTGTCTCTGAAAGAGCCTCCCCGCTCAGTGACTCGAGACAAAGGAGGGGTGCCCTCACCAACCCTGGGTGAGCCGGGGTCTTTATCGCTGGAGGAGTCTGGCAGGGGGTCTCTGTCGGTGATGCAGGGAGTGATGCTGCGCTGTCTGTGAAGGGTCAGGGGTGACATGACACCCTAGAAAATGTGTCAAACACAAGGTTATTATATCACGAAGATACACCATTAACACAACAGTAACACAGAAGCCTCACATATTATGAAAACACCCGATTAATTATTTCAATGTTTGTAAATATTGCATGTTTTTAAGATTAAAATGCAGATACATAGGTATAAACATACTACTAGAAATTGGAAGTAAGGTAACGAAGACACGAAGACAAGACTGAACGAAACAACAGCAGGACCAGACTCAAGTCAAAATTGCTGACTCACCTCTCTCACTTTCCTGATCATATTCAGCCACAGACTGTGAAAGGTAAAATAACGAGTCATTATAGTTGAAACACATCCAGGCCTCTACATGTTTATGACAACCCAAGAGAGAGTCTGATAACCATCTGCAGTAAACATGACCGAGAGTAAGTGGGACAAAGGAGAACCAAATTCCAGCATGTGTATTTGTCAGTATGTCACCATTTGCAGGTAACATCTGATAATGAGTGGGGCAAAGGACATACATCTAGTGTGTGTGTGTGTGTGTGTGTGTGTGTGTGTGTGTGTGTGTGTGTGTGTGTGTGTGTGTGTGTGTGTGTGTGTGTGTGTGTGTGTGTGTGAGTGTGTGTAAGAGAGAGAGACCCACTTGCAGTCATCAGGGTTGTCAGTAAGAAGCAGCAGGAACTTGTTCTGCGGCAGGATGAGGGCGAAGCAGCAGTCCCTCCTGCCCCCTGGAGGCAACTTGGGCAGGTCAAGGATTTCGCGTCCCTCTACAATCGACTCACAGTTGGTTTGTAATGCTACCACCTGGTCTGGAGGGGACTCTGCATCGCGGCACACCAACAGGCTTCCCTCCAGGGTCAGAACAAGGTACTTCTCCTTCCACTGCTTAAACATGAAGCCCCCTGCAGCAAAATAAAGGAAGCAGACAGAGGCATGTCTGTAGAGGCTGGAGTTAGTCTGTTTATTTTTGCGTTTGTTATCTTGGGGGATTTTTTGCGACAGCAGATTAACAGAACTGTTGTTGAAAATAAATGTGATAATCTGGATAGAGGATTCTTTTCACCAGCCCCGACAGTGACGCTGTTATTGTTTTCACCTTGTGAGTCTGTATGTGTGTCATCATTGCAAAATGTGCTCCTGCAGCGGGAACTTTGCCCAATGTTTATTTTTCTCTCTGTGGACGGATTTTGTCACTGCAAGAGCATCACAACCATGCAAGATGCAGTCATGAAACTTCACAGATCTGTAGAGATGAATGAAGGCTGAGTTCAAAGATTGGTGTGGTCTGAGTGATGGTGTCAGAACTATGGGGGTAGGAGGTTGAGAACGACCCATTGCCCCTTTTTGAAATGTTCAGTTCTTGCTGGGTCGTCCTTTAGTTGTTCAACTTTTTGAGGCTGCAAAGGTCAATTAAATCCAGTCCAAATCATTGATATAATTAGATAACTATTATGATTAATTAATATCACCAATACATCAACATACAATACAATGCAGTTCAATACAACAACAGCACAAACCTTAGAACTGAACAACGATTAAACAATAGCATTTACAGAATAACACAGCAGTTGTACTACACTAGACAAGAGGACATTCTCTGCCAGGAAATAATCTGCAGAAAACATAATGTCGCTTTATAAATGCCATTTAATGTCATATCCAATTACATCATTTCAATTTCAAGAAAGGGTTGTTCTAAACCTGAATATGAAAAGGATTAATGGTAGAACATTTAACTGCATGTGGCCTGAAATCTAAAACAACTTGACAAATGTAAAGCAGATATAGACAGTAAGATTTAGGTGTGAAAGTTACATGTAAAAGTTTATAACATAAATCTCCCTGGACCATCCGTCTAAGGCAACTTTAACCTGCAGTAGCAAAAGCAAAAGCTCTTGATTTTGGAACATATTGTGAGTTTTCAGGAGAGGACACGCAAGATGCTGCTAGATTGTAAGTTTCGCCATCCATTGTGTAATAATGAGAATAGATGGAGAGCACATGCTGATGGACGAGGAAGATCTGCTCTATTTCTCTATACAGAGCATTAAAGATGAACAGGTGGATTTTTGCAAAAGAGAGATAGAGAGAGATAGAGATATAGGAGTTTAAATGGACTGCTATTATCATAACATCTACTTTATACTTCATAGATTTGACTTTATTGAACATTATTAGATATTTCACTATGAGTCCACAGATACTCCCCTCTGGAAGGAGGCTGCGCTCCATCCGGACCAAAACCTCACGCTACAACACCGACTGCATCTGGCTTCACCAACAAGGCTTCCAGACTCTTATCTCCTTTTATACTCCGTACTGTGAACCTTTGCACAATCCTCTGACAATGTTGCACATTTCCACACAATACTACCACTTTGAAAACCGCACAGCACATCCACAATTCTAAAAAACAAAAAAATATTTTACAATTTTATTTCTGTTATTCTTTATTTCAATTTTTTCACAATACTTGCTTTTATTTTGTCTTTTTAAATTTATTTTATTATGTTTATGTTATGAACCAATACACCAAAACACATTTCTTATATGTGAAAACTCACTTGGCAATAAACTGAATTGTTATTCTGGTTCTGATTGAGAGACACATTAAAAATCTTCTTCTGAACTGCTGACATTGCTATTAAACTGTTTCCCCCACCTCAGTCCCCTGAACTAGCACTATCCAATGAAATCGATGCAGATATAAAACAGATGTAACATAAACATAAAGACACAACACAACGGCTGAGATCTGGATCCTGACTTGGCTTTGAAGATGAACATCTCGTCAATCTGTAAAAACACATCTGAGAGCGATTATAACGCAAAGATTCACTCTCAGAGTGACATCATTCATCTTAGAGCTGCAGTGTTGATCTAAAACAGTATTCCTCTTCAGTCATTGTTTAAAGCTCTCAGAGGAATAAATACCAAATATGTAATACTCCTTAGTGGCACAATATTAAAAACACCCCATTTAATGCAAAAGAAATGGTCATAGAGTGAACACAAACATGAAACAAACAAGAATCAGACGAAGAGATACGGTCCACCAAACAGTAATGAAGGCAGATAACTGCACACAGATGAAGGAATCAAAGCAGGCCTACCATATTTTCTGAGGAAGCCTCGATGAACGCCTGCTGTGCTCATGCCTGTGGTTGTCACAGCAACAGGGACTAAATGAGAGGCAGAGCATTTGATGCTGAAAAATAGGGTAAGAGAGAGAGAGAGAGAGAGAGAGAGAGAGAGAGAGAGAGAGAGAGAGAGAGCAGAGATAGAGAAGAGAGTAAGAGACAGAGAGGAGAGAAGAGAGAGAGAGCGAAGAGAGAGAGAGAGAGAGAGAGCGAAAGAGAAGAGAGAGAGACGAGAGACAGAGAGAGAGAGAGAGAGAGAGAGAGTAGAGAGAGACAGGAGAGAGAGAGAGAAGAGAGAGAGAGAGAGAAGCGAGAGAGAGAGAGACAGAGAGAGAGAGAGAGCAAGAGAGAGAGACAGAGAGAGGAGAGACAAAAGAGACAGAGAGAGAGAGACAGAGAGAGAGAGAGAGAGAAAGAGAGACAAGAGAGAGAGAGACATAGAGAGAGAGAGAGAGAGAGAGAGATAGAGAGAGAGAGCGAAGATCTACGAGCCCCGAGAGAGGATAGAGAGGAGATAGACATAAAGAGAGCATAGAGAGAGACAGACTCTCAAAAAGATATAGAGACAGAAGAGAGAGACACAAAGAAGAGAGAGAGGAGAGAGGAAGAGATAGCCAAGAATAAGAGAGAGAAGACGAGATATTCTCTTAGAGAGAGAGATAGGAGAGAGAGAGAGAGAGAGAGAGAGAGACAGACAGGGAGAATAATCCTCACTATCTAGGCCTTCCTCCCTTAAACCCGTGCTGTTGTGAGTGGAATTGGAACTGTCGAGCGTAAAGGCCAAATAATCATAACAGCAATGAATAAATCTCACCAGAAAGATCCTGTGATTTTCATGGCGGCCATCACCAGATGTCACATTGGACTTTTCCCATACTGCTCCTCTCTTCGGAACACACACACACACACACACACACACACACACACACACACACACACACACACACACACACACACACACATACACACACACACATTTAAGCCTCTATTTGAAGTCTTGCACCCAACATGTGGCCGAGTCATAATAACTTATCATTAAACTCTCATCAAACTGCGTTCCCAGTGTAGCTCTGTGGCCTTGGATGGCATCCGAACCAGGGCTTGGATCACCTCCCGCTCAAGCAGATTAAATCAGAGGGATTATTGTTCTTGCACAGCTGGAAGCCTGTTGTTATAGTGCTGTGGATAGGCCCAACTAAGATTTTAATCTGCCCAGATCTGGGATACGTGCCCTCCTACAAGCAACAACCTCCAAGATATTACCTGTTTTTCAATGTCATATATCCAAGTGGGATTAAACGCCACTCATTGTCTCGGCCTGTAATCATCGTGTAACGAGGGATCTAGGAGAAACACCATCACACCACAAACAAGCAGGTCCTATGTTCATGGTCGTAAGACGGTGGAAGCCTGAAAAGAGAGAATGAAACAGTTTACAGTCAACCGAGGCAAAAACATAGGCTAGACAAACTAATATAAAATAAGCAATGATACCAGTTAAAAAGAAAGCAGTGAAACCATAAACCAGACACTGTTGTTTATAGTTCCCTGGAGTAACTCTTTATTTTCACTTTACCCTCATCCAGAGGTCACATTCACCTCGAAGATCCCACCTGAAGCCAAAGTTGGCTCGGTGACTTGCTGGAGGACACTTCAGCAGGCCTGAACCTTTACATCACACTTGCCAACACTGGGCCAACATCTGGGACTTCTGCTTGAGCGCAGTCAGAGGGCTTATGGCGAGGAAGCTTTCAAAGAAACTGAAGTAACATCTACACTTTTTTATAGTAAGAATTATACCTGCTGGAGAACAAATATTTTTTCATTTTCTATGGCGTAGTATCTATTCATGTGCAGTGTAGATACTTCTGAATGAAAATTAATACTGCATAATAGATTTATTATTTACACAGGCACATTGTATGCATTCACGCTAAGAAATAAACATTTGACAACCTAATAAAAACATGTAGGTGACTGAAGAACAATGATCCGTTTCATACTTTGGAGGGAGGCCTTAGCAAACAACCAACACATCTTCAAATATAACATAAAATAAAAAACACACAAACATTTAAAGAATTATTTTTAAAAACACAAACAAATCTCTCTCAAGTTATTCAAACAGAAATGATCTGAAATGAACTGAATGACACCAGCAACATGCCAAATCTTTTGTTGGAAACCTATTTCTGTTTTGATTGACTCTGGAAGTGTATTCCCAGTGATAACACGCTGTGTTTATAGTTTCTGACAAACCATAAACAGAGCTAGTTATCAAAAGCCAAGTGTTGATGGGGATCCAGGTTCCCATCCTCACAGTGACTGTCAGTTTTCCATCTGACAGATCTGTGCTATCAAGTGGATTTGTTTTCACTTTATACATGTATACAAGAAAGCAGATGTTCATAAAAGCAGATGCTGAAAATCTTTAGTAAGGGTTGGGATTGTTAGACATCTGCTCTACTGTGTGTTGCTGGTGGTGTGTTCACTGTTACTGGTTACATTGAAATCGCCCAGCATGGACAGGAGGAACAATGCAGCAACCAATGTTGCACATCAGTGTTATTTTAAGACTTCAAAAAATGTGAACCTACATAACCTAAATTAATGCATGTCCCTATTTCACGTATTTATATGTATTTCCTACAACAAATAACAAAAGTTAAGTGGTTTTAATGTAACATTGCTGTGTATTTATGTCTGTGAGTTATCTGACAAGGAGTATTTGGTCTCATGCGTATGAGGGCTTTGCATCAGTCACCAGCAGGGGGCAGAACAGCCCAGCTAAACTCTAGACAGTCACGTGTCATTAAAGTCCTTGTGATGTATCAACAGGTTGGTGGAAGCAGTTTGTCTGGCTGCAGTAAGAAGAAAAAGAAGAGGTTAGCTCATTGTTAGCATCCCGTGTGTAGCTGGGAGAGCAGGAGGAAGGTGTTTCCCATGTCCTGCAGCCAATAGAGACTCTCATTCAAAACCAACAGGTTGTTTAGTTAAGCAGGCCAACACGGATATTGGCACTGCAGTCTGTCCTTTGTCCGAGAACATAATAACTAGTGTCCATATGACTTGTTTTGTGGGTTTTATAACTGAAAGCATGTGCTTTCAACTCTGTTAATCCACTTTGGCTTCATCTAAAAATCCCTAAATCTTTAAGTCTGTTCAGGTTTGCTGAATTTTCGGTGTGGCCCATCCCCCTCAAAACCCAAACATTCAATCCTTCTTGGCCCAGCCAGCCCCAAAATGTTGTGTTTTAGAGTAGAACACCCCTCTTTCTTGTACAGGACCCCCTCGGTGACCCTCTCCCCTCCCTCCCTGCCTCTCTCTCTCTCTCTGTCCTTCTATCTGGGAGCAGTGAGAGTACCATTGCTCAGGATCCTATTGAAAAGAGAGCATATACAATGGGGTCTTTCTCAGCCCCTCTGTGTCTCCATTAAAGACCCTGGGAACACAACACTGTCCACAGAGCCACTCTTAAAGGGCCAGTGGGACCCAGGTCTTCGCAACCTGAGTCCCAGCACCTCCCATCATTTTCATGGGAAAAGGGGAAATAAACAGGAATCCACGCAGCAAATCAATTATTCATGAACGCTATGTGAACTCTGCAGGGCCTCCATGCCAACACCACCTCTGTCCAAACACACACAAACACCTCAGACATCACACAACACAACAAGCCCTGCACTGCTGCTCCCTTCGTCGGGTGGGAATTTAGGGACGGCAGCATTTATTTAGACTACAGCTGAGGATGCTTCAGTCTGTTTAGGCTGAAATGACATCTTCAAACAAATCCCCCGACATGCTGATGACATAATCCTGGTTATGTGGAGTCTGACTAGTAATACTATTATTGTAATGTTTGTTAAAAAGTTTAGCTTTTATCGGTATGGCTGTCAATGTAAATAAGGCACTAATATTAATAATTTTATAATCATATTAATATAGCTTGACATATTTAGTTCACAGGCCAATGGGATAAATTAACTAGAAGGCAGATTTATTTGGTTATTAATCAAGTTATTGAGCCAGTCCTTCGAAGGGTTGGGGAGCCATTTAATTACATTTTACTCGTTTAATCTTTTTGTTTTTACATGAACAATACAAATCCATCAACTGGTTTGACCATAAACATGATTTCAAATATGTAAAACACATAGCCTAATACAAAGGCTGAAGAAACAATATGTATTTGTTTGTATCAAGACATCATGAAATAATTTATAACATGCAGGTACAATCAAACAATCAGCACCCATAAAAAAACTAATAGCACAGCATGTATTGACTTTAATGTATCTAATGCAATAATTAATTAATTTGAACTAAAGTCGGACAGGTAAAACAAAGCAGGTTACTGCTCTTTAACATACTCACTGTGTCTCATTTATTCAAGTAAATAGAGTAATTTATACCCCGCCTGCCCGGACTAAATGTGATCTATTATGTTGTTGATCCACACATGGGCAGTGCGCAGGTCTGTCTTTGCCACAGACTGACACATATACTTTGTTTCCAGCGGGAAACTGCTGATTTACTGAGCTATTTACAACTTCTGGGGATCCGTGTGTAATTAAAAAGCGAATGGGCGATTGTGTTGAGACAATCAGCATGCCGCAGGGTTTCTCAAATCCTCTAAGAAAAGGAGGGAGACTCAGGAGGAGGAGAGGGGGTGGAGGAGGAGGAGGAGGAGGAGGAGGGTGGAAAGAACTTGAGTTGAGGAATTTGAATCCTGTTTGAAGGGGGAGAGAGGGAAAAGAAAGAGCCAGGGGAATGTCAGAGGGAGTCTGAGGGAGCCGGTGGGCAGGAGAGACTTTGGACGACAGGCTACAGGAAACACTGATTTAAAAATAATCCCTCTGTTGCTAGAAATAGACTCGGAGTTAATCAGCGGCAGAAACGTTTGGTGCGCTTTTTGATGTGCGCTTTTTTGGGTAACTTTGGGTAAAGTTTGGTGGACAGCATTGGGATCAACCAAAACAACGGCGTAAGGAGAAAAATACTTTTCAGCAGCGCGGAGTTTCTTTTTTTGTTATACTCTGTCTCCTTAAAAAGGGAACTGAAACTACGGGATCCGGTTTACTTTGGTCGCATCTGTGGATAATCACATTTTCAGCATCTGACTGACTCACAACACAACTTTTTCATCGCTCATCTTTGAATCTTTGAGCAGCTGAGATGCGGTGATGGAGTCCGGTGGTGTTTCCAAGATGAATGCTCTTTTCATGAAGCACATTTTCAGAGGTGATCTCCTGTCAAGAAAAACCATGATCGGGTCTAAATGGTCGTTTTGGATCCTCACTGTCCTTATTTCTGCTTGGAGGCCAGTAACCGCCGGAACACTGACAGGTAAGGTTTAGTTGGAACCGAGCACCCGCAGCAGCCTTTTCATCCAACTGACTAACAAAACGGTTATTTCTCGGCTTTAGTGCGAGAGAAAAACATCGTAATGAGCAATTAGCTCAGTAAGCCGTCTGCTCCTAACTCATTAAATACATTTGCTTTGGGGTGGCGAGTGCAACCACAGCTGCAAGTGAGTTCAACATCTGGCCGACATGAAGGAATTCATTACACTCGTAAAGCCTTTTAAAACAAGGTGATGAAGGAAAACAAGTAAAGGATTAGTTTTATTGGCTCAATCAGGCTTGTATTCTGCTGATTCAGTGACATCAGGTACACAGGCGATGGAGGAGAGTGTGTTTGTTTTGAGTGCAGAGGGGTCATGTTGGTGAGATCAGGTGCAGCATGAACACTTCTGCATGTTTTTCACTCTTGCTGGGAACAAACCAGGTATCCAGACCAGTTTTCCCACCAGTTTTGGCATTTCCGGAATACTGTGGAATTTTTAAGAGATGTATTCCAGGCAGGGAAAGGGCAGAGGCTTAAAATAAATCTTGCTGGGAAGTCAGATAATCTCAGTTCACAATCATATAGCAACATAGAGAAAATCTGCTGTTTTGTTCTAAAGAAAGGTGGAAACCAGTGACTCATCAGTCCCATTACGATCAAATACTTTTCAAATACTCTTTCTAAGAAGAACTGGCCAAGGATAGCAGCAACACAAAGTTTCAATAATGAATAATTCATTTTACATAAGAGCACAAAGACAACCTGTACTCAGTAGATTTCAGCATTGCTGTTTGGAAGTTTAAGATCAGTCTGTAGATTGTTCCATGAAGTCAGGGCAGAAAGTCTGAAAGCATCTTTCCCAATTCAGTTCTGACTTTAGGATCAACAAAGAGAAGATAACTAGGTAGGAATTTTTACCAAGATAAAAACACACCTGTGACTGACGTCATGTGTACAGCAGGCCACTTCCCTTTTGAATATGAAACACAATGGGGAGTACGAGATCAATAGTTTTTATTGTATCTCAAAAACCCATAATTACAGGCTATCCAGCATGTGAAGACAGTAAGGCATTCATGTACAACCGTAACAATGACAGCTGAAGAGGTAGACTCCACCAATTATATTTTCACACCAAAAGGAAAACATGACTTTTTTCTAAAGTGAAATCCAAGTAAAAACTTCAGCAGTGTGGATATACGCCTTAAAAAACAAGTGGTCATCAATTAACAAACCCAAGGTATTTAAATACCAGGTCATTTTACATCAGTGTGGTCTGCCATCCATCATTCAGAAGTCCTTCTAACAATCGCTGTGAGCAATTCCATCTTCTACTATAAATAGTGGGTGAAAACATGGAGGGGCCTCCACCTGTCAGCTCATGTGTTTTGACCATTATGGTCACGCTGTCGCTGTGGGAGCTGTACCTCTGCCCTCAGCAGATGTATGACCAGGAGGGACAGAGATTACTAGACTCCGCTGTGATTTATAAGATCAGACTGATGTTTTCAAAGATAATTTTTCCTGATGTCTCAGTTCCTATTTGGATGTAGGGATGGCTGTGGCCCAGGAGTGAGGGGATAAAGAGGGGTCCAGAAGGGGGCAAATGCTTTGGTTTGTAGTCAGAGCCGGTCTGACTCAGACGCAAGCATCGAAATGATGGATGGGGTAAGGGGGCAAGAGTGGAGGGGTAGGAGTTGGGAGGGGAGGTGGCAAAATGTGTAGCGATGAATCCAAAGAATGGCATGAAAAGGAGGCTAAACGAGGAAAAGGGCAAAGGCGCGGCAGTGAATGGAGGGGCTGAACTACGTAGCGTTAAAAAGCCAGAAAGATAAAGGAGGGAGTGAGAGGAGGATAAATGCTCGGACTGTGTTGGGTATTTTTGGTATGTGCATGTCCTCTGACATTTAACATTTTCTGAGACAGAGAGACAGAGAGAGACAGAGAGAGAGAGAGAGAGAGAGAGAGAGAGAGAGAGAGAGAGAGAGAGAGAGAGAGAGAGAGAGAGAGAGAGAGAGAGAGACAGAGACAGAGAGAGAGAGAGAGAGAGAGACTAGTAGAAGAGACGGGCTGGAAAGAGGGAGATCATGAAAAAAAGTGTGGGACCTCGAGGGAATTCAGGGGACAAAAGGGAGGAGATGGAGTAGTTAAGCACAAATGAATCACTAGAGACAGGCCACACACACACACACACACACACACTCACACACACACACACACACACAGTTTACCATGGCCTGCTCTATCCGTCTACCTCTGCATTCTCATAAAAGGTTTACAAGCTTATTATTATATGAATGCAGCATTCAGAAGCGGAGACAGAAAGTTGGGCTGTTTTTGTTCAACATTTCACTGAAGAAAAAACAAAGTCAAGGCCATGCAGATTCTTGAAAGAGCTCAGCCAAGCTTAAAAAGAAAGGGAGGAATGACTTTTAACGCCAAAAAGCACACAGAGACAGAGAGGCGGTGAAGCAGAGACTCAGCGGGCCCCTTCATTTATTGCACACTCCCAGAACAAGCTTTTTCAATGCAGTGTGTGTGTGTGTGTGTGTGTGTGTGGATTACATGCACTTTTACAGAATCAAAGGCATGTTCTACTTATGAGTAAAATAAGTGCTGCAAATGTGTGCTATTTACATTAACTGTCTGTTTTCAGTGGCTGAATTATGTGTGTTTATGTGTGTGTTAGCGTGGGATGGGTTGCAGTGGAGTCCTCTGGGGTCACAGTGAAGGGGTCAGGGGTTGAAGGTTGGCCATGAAACAGACTAGGTGGGCGGGTTGACAAGCTTGAGAAAATCTTTACAGGCATCACTCAGTGAAACAAGAGTGATTTATTCTCTCCATGAAGTTCAAGAACACAGGCCAAGTTTGCACTTTCTCATATTATTTAATCTTTTGTTGATTTTATCAAGACAAGGAGTAGTTAAGGAGAGCCTTGGCGTGCTATATGGATGTTTGGCATTTTTATTTGATGCTGTAGAAGAAAGATCCCTGCAGGAAAGATCTATGTATGCGTTCTTCCAAAATGTGTGTTTGTACTGCAAGGCTGTGGCCTTTCTTTTATCTTGGACACAGCATGCATACCTCTGCATTGCCACAATTATCTTTCATTTCTGTTGAATGTCTTAAGAGCAGAACCAGATTATGCTCATCACATTAATGATGATCTTCACTGCGCCATTTTTAGTCAGATTCACAGACATAGTGGCAGACGACCTGCAGGCCCGTCTGTTGCAGAGAAACCCTGTTTAGTGTTTGCGTTGAGCTCTGTGTGCTCTGACACTGTCAGTGCAGCAGGAGCAGCCGTGCGTCCTCTAACAAGGAGCCTTTGTCCCACTATCAGCTCTGTCCTTCTCAGGTCAGCCCCTCCGTCAGTGAGGGACACAAGATAACTCAGTGTGGTGGTGGATAAACTCACCTGTTGTTATCATAGCTCAGCGATAGCACAGTCAAGCCTGTCCCGCACGAATGAACCTTTATCAGAACGAGCACACAACCAAATGAAGTTTTCAGTAATGTTGATTAATTGCCAACAATTTAGGTAATTAATTAAGTGTTAGGGCATTCATTAAACACAAATGTCAAGATTTGCTGTTTTTCTGTGTTTTGTGTCACTAAACTTTGTGTTCTGGATAAAACAAACTATTTGAAGATAAATCAATAAAAAACAGTCAATGTATTACTCATTAATTAATAATCATTAGTTAATTATTAATTCATCATACTAGTTAGATTAGTCATTCATCAAATAATTGATTAATAATTCATAATATTTAACTACCCTGCTTTTATTTATGGGCCTTTCAAGTATGGTCATGTTGAAAGAAAACACAAAACAAGTAATTTTTTAAAGGAACTAAGGCATCATCCATTTGTGTTGTTAGTCACCTGCTGGCAAAAATGTTTGAGCGGTTTAAACCACTTAAATGAAAAGATATTGCATACTCCTCCATATTCCCTCCATATTTCCTATGTCAAATTCCTGTGTAATTTCTATGTGAAGCATCATAACCATAAGATCTAGCAGCATAGCATCTTTAGAAAGGGTAACAGGCACCATGTTGTAAATGTGAGCTGTTTGTAAGGTTTATTTTACCGACTGGCAGATAAACTAGTTCCAAGTCTTTACTTGTCATTTTAATTAACCCTAATCCTGATTCCTCTCTGTCTTAATTAAAGATTTGGAGTTTGAGCGGAGTCCCAATGCTATCATTTCTTCGCTGGGTAAACCTGTTAAGATGCACTGCACCCTGAAGGGGACGGGGGACGAGGAAGAAGACCCCCCTGATGTGCTCTGGCTGAGAGACGGTGTGCCACTTCAGTACGCAGACACCAATCAGTTCCAAGTCCACACTGGCAGCAACAGTTGGACCATCATGAGCTCGCTCAGGTAGGCAGCAGTTTTCTCTGCTACACATGCTAGCTGCTTTGTCATCAGTGCATGAGATTTAAAGATGAAGGTTCATCTGCTGTGAGGCTGCCACACCTGGCCTAAAAATGTCATTCATGCATCTGCTGTGATTGTATGTAGTTCCTGTTCCTCCACCTAACCCTCGCCTAGTTTAACCAGTACTGTTGCTGGATTCCGTCACCACCATGTTGACTTCCTGCTACTGTGGAACACTTTGAAAATAAGTCTTATATAAATGCTACAACCCAATCAATTTCCCATGTGCCTGTGTAGCTTCATGTATTTAATCCCGGTATGATTGGATGGCAACATTTGCAAGGAAAGCAATCAGGGTCTGTGCATCTTTCTGCCTCTATCACCCAGTTGTATCAGTTTTGGTTTGTCATTGCTTGATTAAAACCTTAAAAAAACCTGTCAAATCTTTATTGGACTCAACAGTATTGAGAAGGTCCAGCTTCCCGACATGGGCTCCTATCGATGTGCAGTTCTGTCAGAAAGCCACCAGACTATGTCTGAGGAGGGAAGCATTCAGCTGGAGGGTGAGTTCAACTACAGCTCGCTGTTGAACACAGCTGCAAATAATAAGCACTTTTCCTCTTAGTGCTACAGTTTTATTTGGATTGTTAAAAGAGTTGAGACCCTGATTCAGCTAATTCTTTCTTAGGCCTTCCACATTTCTCTGTGGAGCCCCAGCACACGTCTATAATAGCCAACGTATCCCTGAGCTTGAGCTGTGTGGCACACGGACCTCCAGAGCCAGTCAGGGTCATCTGGCTGCAGGACGGCGCTCCACTCAACTCCCTGAACGACCAGGTGGCTCTGTCTCCCTCCACACTCAACCTCACAGGTATCACCTTTCACTCTCTATTACCTCAGCAGTCAAGGCCACATGTACACAGCTCAGTCAGATGCATTAATACATGCAGCCTCAATCAACTCCTCAAGGACTCTCTCACTTTGCACTAATACAGTCCAGTGATCAGTGATCAGTGACACAGTTTCACTGAAACTGTCTGTGACTGTAAGTGTTTAGTCTATAAAATGTGAAAAACTATTTGATCGACAGTCCAAAACACAAGATTATTGATTAAAGAATTAGACAATTAATCAGTTTTCCAAATGTTTCATGATTTCTGCCAAGTCGATTAATCCACCGCTTATTTCAGCTCTGCATTAGTCATATAAGAAGTCGCTGACCGCAGCCTGTGGCCCCAAGTAGCTACGTTTTAAAACTCCTGGAAACAAGACCATTTCCAAATCATTGGTTTTAATTTAATCCATTTACACTGATTATAATGTACTGCTTCAAAAGCTACACAGTAACTATCTTCTATAGTTTCATAGGCTTCCAAATCCCCCTCAGTGACTTAAACAAAACACCAAAAGAAAACCACCCTCTCAGAGAGAGCAGGCTGGCACAGTGCCAGTGGATCCATTGAGGACGTGCCTTGTGGTTGTGCGGTTGATGAGTAAAGGCAGAGCAGCAGGCGCAAGAGGACATATTGGGAGGAGATAAGTAGATGGGCAGAGGACATAGGGACATAACAGAAAAAAGAAGAGAAAGGAAGAGGGTTGACCACAGATGCTGACCACAGCAAACCACAGCTGCCTGCCAGATAGCTGGCCAGTGTTAAGTCCAGTAGTGGCAGAACAGGAAGAGCAGAGCGTGCAGACGGAGGGAGGAAGGGAGGGAGGAGGGAGGAGCAGCGGTTCTGTTTTGACTCACCAGAGCTGGCTGGCTGGTGCTGACCAGGTTTGACGGTATCCTACACTCACATCTCTGGAATGGACAGCTGCTCTGGCAGACCACAGGTCCAAACACAAATACTCTTTCAATAGGCCCATAAAGAGAAATGGCATGAATCAAGAGCAACACATCTTCATGTAACTTCTGAGGTAGTTTAGTGTAGGCCCCAGAGCTCTTCTTATGCCTAGTTGCTGGTCTATCGTTGCCTCGTTTGGTTACTTTGTTTGTATTATTGTATAACTTTAGTTTGTCAAATGGTTAGTTTGGATTCACCAAAGTTACACATTACCACAAACAAGCTCACCGATTGAGGCAAAATTACATTTTTTTCTAAAGAGTCTGGTTGCTTTGGCGAGAGCATAGACAATGGCTTCAGTTCTTTGTTGTAGACATAGACTGTATAGCTTTCTCACAGCAAGGTAAAGTCATAAAAACATCTAAAATGACATGATATTGATGTTTTCTTTGAGTGGGCCTTTCTTTTAGGTAGCTAAAATATGTTTTGCTGCTGCCCCCTCCACAGCAGTACAATGCTTCCTTGCTGTTGTTACTTTCTGTTTCCTCAAACTGGGACCTCCTACAACCCCACTTCAAAACATCTGAACATCCCTTTAACAATGTTGCTCAATACTGTGATGCTCATAAGCTCAGGAGTTATTTCTAGTGAGTGATTATGACATTTTCAGCTGGTCAGGGGATGTTGTGTTGCGGTTTGCTGATGTGGAAGGAAAGAGACAGAAGGGTGAGTTGCGCAATTCTGAGATGGCCTGATGAGCAGTTCATTCTCCCACACAGCCAGTGGTCATCCCTCACCCCTCCCTCTCTCCCTGCTTTTCCTCTCTCACAATCCCCCGCTTCACCCAGCGAGGATCGTACCCCCTGTTCTTTTTCCGGCCACAATACAATGGAGGCATGGTGCCGTCAGCGCAGAGCGACACTGCGCGATACTGTTCGAGCCTCAGTTTGTGGCTGATTGACAATGTCGGGGTGTTAGATAACAGTGGTAAAAGTTGAATGTCACATGTTGCAGTATGTGTGTGTGTAAGCCTGTGTTGTGTTGTGGAATGATTCAAGTGTGTGAGCACGCTGTGAGTCACTTTGTGAGAGGACTCATTCTCTGTTAAAGTCAGTGTGTGTCACAGTGTTTTGCCCCCTTTAGAGGAGCCCCAGCCTGTTGAAGGCAGCAGCTCAGCCTTTTACACCTGGACCCCAGCACGACCGCTCTCTTTGTTCTCAAAACTGCACTGCAAAAAAAATGTCAAGCTGCAGGCATGAAGAACCGCAATCGTGCAGTCTTAGAGATTCTTAAGTTCAAGGAGGAGTGCAGGGTTTTTAATATAAAGATAAGTTGCTAGTTAAGACTTAATCTGGTATAAGAATACAGTCTTTACCCTGTAAGTGATTTGAAGGTCAAAAGACAACTTGGATTGTTTCAACAGTATTTAACAGGAAGAAATAAATGAAATTACAGTAACAGTAACCTAGAACAGGTTACAGCTCTCAGATGCTGGGGCTGGGATGAGAGAACTAAAGAAAGACACAATAATACATCATAAATAAAAATGTAACAATGGGTAATATTACAATTGACAACCTAGAAGCCTACAAAACCTATATAGACAATGCTTATCCTTATCCTAACCTGCAAATCATCAAATCAGCTGCTCACTCTGCAAACATCTATTGATTCTTTTCAAGAAGATTTATCTTCTACATCGATATCGAGACAACATAGCTGGATTTTAAAACATTTTTAGTGAAAAGGTGTGTGGATGAAGGCGTTGCATTAGTATGTGTATGTCAATACAATTATAACAGGTCTTGTTTTGAATAATGCATGTTAGTACCCAACACTAGAATGTGATATATACTAAGCTGACAGTGGCAATGTAAACGAAAATAAAAGGTTTAAAAATGAGCAGACACACTGTTACCAGTTTTAACAAGTGCTGCAGGACTTTACAGGACACATTTCTACCTTTAGAGGACCACGACTAGACGGATTTTGCTGAAATGCCAGAATGATTATTATGCAGGCCAATCCCTCAAAAATGTACTATCACATCAACAAACACATGCTAACCCCAAAACTAATTACAATACTGTTGACAGAGATCCCGTTACCTTATGGAAACTATTAACCTCACATTATTCTCACTTCGGTTTGAACTTTCACACCGTTTGTTCTCACATCAACATTAGGTGCAACTCAGCATGCTGAGTAAGGAATTCTTAGTTTTAAAAGCCCCCCCCCCCCCTCGAATATTCCCGCTTCACACATTGTTTCATTTCTCTGTTTCATTTCCAGGTTTGAACAGGACCAGCACTTTTTCTTGTGAGGCCCATAACCGCAAAGGTGTGGCCACCTCTGGATCTGGTACCATCACTGGTAGGAAGCACACACATGTCTGTCTTTATCCACTTTAGATATACTTTTCAAGTTTAAAATTGTCAATTGCAATATTACCCATTGTTACATTTTTATTTATGATGTATTATTGTGTCTTTCTTTAGTTCTCTCATCCCAGCCCCAGCATCTGAGAGCTGTGGAGATCACTCCGACCAGTCTCCGTATATCATGGCAGCCTGGTTTTGGAGGCGACTATCCAATAATCCGTTGCTCTGTTCAGGTGAGGCAACATGAGATACATGTGAGAAGAGAATACCACAACTAGCTGAGAAATCTAGTCACTGCTGACTGTTTGACCTGCATGTTAAACAAATACTCTCCTTCTATTTGCGGGACTCTGCTTTACCTCTTGCAAGCCTAACTTTAAAGAAAAGAGAGCTTGCTTTTCTTTTCTTCTCTTAACCCATCCTCTACCCCTCCCTGCTTTATTCATGTACCAGTGGATCAGGTTTCACTCTGGGAAAGTGGCCTCCTGGACTAATCTTATGTAGCACCACTCCCTCTCTCTCTCTCTGTCAGTGTCTCTCTGCCACTATCCCGCTCTGTGGCCATTACGGCTCGTAGCTGAGAAGAGGAACATTTTTCTCCTGGAGAAGGGAGCAGTGCAGCACCACCCCTAAACGTCTGGTTCTAATAAAGCTGCCCCTCATACCTCTTGCTGTTCTTGCCCCCTCCCTTCTCCCCCTCAGCCCTCCCTCACCCCCTCAGCCTCACAGGGGAACAAGGCGAGGGGCCGGCTTCAGCAGAATGGGGCAGAAATCTGAATTTAACGGTCCATTGTGAGGCAAAGAGAAACATGAAAAAAGTTACAAAGCAGAGAGCAGAAAGATGTTACTGTGCTGCACAAAGGAAGCATAAAAAAAGAAACAAAGAAGCACAGAAATAAAGAAAGAAATAAAGAAACAAAGAAAGAAACAAAGAAAGAAACAAAGAAAAAAGAAACAAAGAAAAAAAGAAACAAAGTCAGTGAAAGAAAACAGGAACACTCAGAGACAGCAGGTATTGTGGGTCTGAGCCATACAAGAGGAATGTGAGGCTGAAGTGTGACTGAGCTGTACAATTAGATTAAACACACTTGTTTACAGGCTGGACTGTGATTCATCAAATCAGGAATTACTCGCTCTCTCTGTGTCACACACAGACACATTCATACAGACACATTCATACAGACACATTCATGCAGACACATTCATGCAGACACATTCATACAACCTAATATTCCTTTGTATCACACCACCTAACTCACAACATGAGGGAAAATCTCCCAATCAGCTACTCATGTGACCTCTGCATACTCTTTATTATTATTTTTAAAGGTCATATATTTTAAAAAGTGAGAGAGAAAATGTGCTTTTAAATGAGCCGTCAGGACTTTTGTAGGTTTGTGATGTCACAACTATACTGTATATACGTAGAAAGTGCGGATACACTCTGTAACAGTCATTCCCCGGCTGCAATCACGTTGCAGAGACGCCGAGAGCGCAAATACAGAAGCCCCGGATACACTGACCAATCAGAGCCGAATGGGCTTTAAGGGGAACTGAAAGAGACAGGAGTACATACAGATTCAAGTATATTCAGACGGACAGTATGAGAAAAATAATATATTTTGCTGCATGTTCTAAGAGAAACCCAAGATACAAATATGAACATGAAAAAGAGCATCATATGACTCCTTTAAAGTCATTGTCAAAGCAAGAGAACAACAGCACCTGCTGTACACACAAAGCCAATCTGTTTGTGTGGCTGCTCATTTGGTCGATTCTTTATATGTATTCAGCTCTTTCTCTCTGTGAAGTGCGGCCAGTAGCCTGCAGGAGCTGCTTGATAATGAGCAACACATCAGAATAATGGTCCAGACGGACAACTTTAATGTGGTTTTAAGATTGCTGCAATGAAGGATTTTTTCCTGCGCTATGTTCCTCTTTAAATGTGTTTACCACAGAGAGTTTGCAGAGACAGCAGGTTCCCGCCTGGGATCTTTAGTTGATGGGTTCTGCTTTCAGTGCACCTTACTGAGCCTGGGTCAAGTTCAAAACAGCAAGCAGATTTTATGACATTTTGGCAATTAGCACTTAATAGCCATCCCCCCACCACCATTATGCACAGACTTCAAGAGAGAAACAACTAAATATTTATACTTTGCAGAAAGTATAAATACTGAAGTTTCTCTAAACGTATAACTTAATAAATAAAAAGTAACTCCTGTTGACCAACTGTGATCCTTAAGTTAAGTATTAAAAGACATACCCTTTTTCATCAAATGTTGATTTCCAACATTCACAAGTATTTTTAACCACCTATTTTCAGCAATGATTTAACACTTTTTATATGCAATTGTTTTACCGATAATAACAATATTGGTAATTAATACCAGATCACCTCATTTGAATCCAGTTCCTTTCTATCAAAAATGGTTTCTTTGCTCTGCACTTGTGTTTGTATGGCTTTATTTAGAATTATGAACATGTTGGAAGTGATTTCTTCATCAATTATTCAGTTCTTCTACTATATGCCATTTCCAAAAGCTTTGAATTTAGATCTGTTTGCACTGGAAGACCAGCATCCTCCTCCTGTTTGTGCCATTCCCTCATAATAACCTCATAATAACCTCACAATATAAAATCCAGTGTGTCGGGCAGCTGTCTATCTCCTTAGCAGTATTTTTTGTTTTTAATTAAAACATGTCAATGTGGTAAATAAAAATGATAAAAGATTTTTATCTGAATGTTTCAGGCCAAACATTCAGGAGAGTCCGTCACAGCAGGCCCAGATAAGATGATCCACAACCAGAATGTGAACATCCCACCAGCGGCGCACCTCATCGGGGAGCTGGAGCCCCACAGCCTCTATGCTGTCAGGGTGGCCTGTCACAGCAGCCAGGGCCCATCTGACTGGTCGCCCTGGGTGGAGCTACGCACCAAAGAAGGAGGTGAGTCCTCCCAAGTGAGGAGATGTTTGTTTTCATCCTGGATGTGTGTGTGTGGGGTCAACTCCTCTGAAGTGACTCAAGGCTGTGTTATCTGGCTACCGATTGAGTCCAAGTCCCTCCCACTCCTGCTGTGTACAGTAACCAGCACTAGACAGATGCTACATCGCGGCTAGCATGGTTAAGTTGCTTTGAAGGGTGTACCAAGGATCATTTTATGGAACTATGAAGTATTATGTTTGCATTCCACATTTGCACATAAATAACCAGGATGTACTATTACAATCACAGTAACTGTATGTTTTACTGCTAAAAATGTCGAGCCTTGCAGAGTGGAATTTACCAAGAAGCAAGTCACAAGTCTTCAAAGGCAAATTGTAACTTTTCAGCTGCAATTATAATGATACAGCATTTAAAAGCTGTGTTCGTGTATTTCACATACATTAGATTGTGCAGGCCTGATAATGAAATATGAAAGATGTATGGTGCTTTCTTATTGGTTTTTTATTGTTTCCGGATTTTACTAGGTCAAAATTGTTTCTCGAGTCAAACTTTAGCCTGTAATCTACACTTCTGATATTAACTCTTTTATTGTTTGCTCAGGCAGTTAATGGCTGTGAGTATTTGGTATTTTCATCTCTAGTCACATTGATGAGTATTTGACAGCTTAATGAAAGACAATGGGCTGCTCTTAATCATCATCAACACGTGATTCTTCTTTTTTTGTACCAACAAAAAATTTTCTGAGTTTGTTTTTGAGGTGAATTGAAATCCCTGCACCTAAGTTATGTCGACTGCTTGTCAGTTTGATTCAGTATGATAACAAGGAGAATCGAGTTACAGTGCACTGTTAGTCATAATATCCCTTCCTGTGGCCCTTCAACTTAAATCTGTGTTTATAAAGAATACCAGACACGAGTCACTATACCTCTGCAAACTTCCAAATGTAAACTCTTGAGCTAGAAGGCTGACTGGTATTGCTGGGACAGAGTAGGTGGAGACGTAGACGAGGAAAGGGTGGGTGGACGTAAAACTCTCCTGAAAGGCTTCAGTTAGGATCGCAGCACTCTGTCCAAACTGAAACGCTAGGCTGCTGTGTGTTTGAGTTTAAACTGAGGTGGGATTTTCCATGCCAGCTCATGCTGTCTCTATCCCTGGATGAATAGGAATGGAAACATCGTCCACTAAGAGCAGAGATATGCTACAGGAGGGATGATGAGGGCTTTCCATAATGGAAGCTGCTCGTAATCTGAAAACACTTCAGCATGGCTTTTCTCATAAATAGAAAAATGGAGAAGTAGCCTTGAAAAGCTACTTTAAGGGAGAAGGACAAACTGTGGTTTTGAGATATGCTGGCTACAGTCGGGATTTTCAAGTTTCAGTTCTTTATTCAACAAAGTTATAGTGAACTTTGTTTTGTTTCTGTGGAAGAATCCTCTGTGTTGCCAAATTATCTACTTTCCCTTTGGACAATATTGTTTCATCTCCGGCAGCCGTCTCTGCACTTAATGAGTCCGAGGATGAACAAAAGAAGTAGAAGATAAGATTTGGCTGCTGGTCAAAGATAGTTCAGGAGGCAGGGCAGGTCAAAGGGAGTGAGAGAATGAAGGGGAGAAGTATATTTTCCACATCTCTCTCTGTTTCAGTGCGACAAAACTCCCATAAGGCTCTATTGTTGAGCCTGAAGTCTTTTTGTCATTTGTTTGTCATTTGTAAATTGCGCAGATATGTGCTTCACAATCTCTTTACATGTGTCATCCTGCCACAAACATCACCAGTTGCTGCTCCTCTGTCTCCACATTAATTCTTGAGTGTTTCACTTCACTACAGACTCTTCTCCTGCTGGATTCTTTTTTGTTCTCATATCCATCCTCCGTTTCCCTCAAGTCGACTAGTTCTCATTTTGTTGCAGTAGTTCAAATCCTACTAAACAGTACATCAAACAAGGAAACACAAGGGTTTTTTTCTGAATCCATTCTTTCAACTTCACTTCATCTCTCATTTCCCCCCTTTTTTGCTGACCTCAGATGACCTGTGATTTCCTTTTCCAGAGCACACAGCTAGGCACTGTGGGAAAAACAAAACAAGGGGTTGATGGTGGGAGAAGGCAAGGAATGGATAGACGAGCAGGGAACTGAGGGAAGAGGGCGCTTTAAGAAAACACTAATTTTGCTATTTTCCCAAAGCCCACTATTTTCCCCGGGGGGGGGGGGGTTGATTGGTGGGAGAGGAAGCGAGACGACCCATGTCCCCCCTAATCCTAAAGCTGTTATGAGATTATGAGATCCATTCTGTAAACGCATTATCCTTTCACTTCCTACAATAACTCTAGAAATGAAAGGAAGACAAACACTAAGACTGGTTGTTGTGTACTTTTTACATGGTTTGTCACACGGTCTGTACCTCTAAAGTGACACCCAAACTCACCGTTTTGGTGTAAGTGAGTCATGGCGACGTGGTACAACACACACATGTGTCACATTTATTCCTATTTAATCCTACTGCCAGCAAAAATACAAAGGACTCTGTTTGTTGAAGATAGAACAACAGTCTGTTGCTCCATAAAAGAAAATAGATGGATGTCCATAAAAGTTGTGACATTTTTGATGACACTAACATTCGTGCTGAGAGAAGATCAGGGAAACATGTTTCCTGTGTAGTGCTGAGTTTGTTTTATTTATGGAGAACAGATCCCAATGTTATGAGTCAATTTCTGGCTCCAGAATGACCCTTTTCCATCCACGTGTTGACCCACCCGGAGAGTGAGAGGACAAGTTGAAGCCTACAGAAAGAGGAACAGCCTTGCCTCCGAATGATGTTTAAATGCTTCCAAGCATGGTTATACGACACTACTTCTTCAATAGCAGCCCGAAACAGGATGTGAAACAGTAGTCTGCCATGGATGCAGATGTTAACCTCTTCTGCTGTGAACTAATTGTGGCTCAAACGTGTTTGTTTCTCAGCCTCTTGCCAAGCCAAGCCTGGGAACAACTGGGATGTCCCTGTAGTTTCTGCATTTCAGAAAACAGCACCAGCACACATTTAGTTTTTCCTTTTAAACCTCCCCAAATCTCTCAACTGGAGCTTTTTCAACTGTTTCTCCCCCTCCTCCACGCCAACAGTTAACATCTCTGTTCTCTTGAACTCATAGCTCCATGACAAAAAAGAGAGAGGCATTACCACAGAGGAGGCAGCGAGGGAGAAGAAAACTTGGAAAGAAGGAGATGGAATCATGTTGGATGGAAGACAGGGACAGAGAAAAAAGATGAAGAGGGAAGGAGAATGGGCAACACAGAGGTGGAGAAGGAGGAGGCACAGAGAGAGGGGGGAGACCCACAGATGACGGATCATAGGTGGAGACGAACTGCTGGAACGAACTTGACTTGGAGGTTGTTGTTGTTGCCGCTGGCAGGCAGAACAGGGACTGCATGTGGAAACAATCATCCGCCAAACGCTTCCTGATAACATCATCCATATAGGCTGGGTCGTGTTTCCCAAACTCATACTGACTTGGTGTGTGCATGTGTGTGTGCGTGAGTGTGTGTGTGTGTGTGTGTGTCCAGTTAGTTTGTGTGAGTTTGTAAGCCTGCAGAGAGAGGGAGAAGCAAAGACAAAGAGAGCTTTAACTAACGTCGTCTCCTTGAGAAAAGGTTCTTGGATTTCTGTGCTGTACAGAGCATAAATCACACACACACACACACACACACACACACACACACACACACACACACACACACACACACACACACACACACACACACAAACACACATACTTACATAAATTCCTCGCACTATTTCTAGCGTTTTATTCAGCTAGGTTTTTTCTCTCCACTGGGTATTTGGGCCGCCAGCAGCCTTTTTTTTAAATCTCTGAAATCTCTGAGAGCCAGCAAAGAAAAGGGAAGGCGAGAGAATGAAGCAGAAATAGGGATGGACAGAAGAGGAAGCACAGCATGAAGGAGGGAGACACAGGCCTCAGCATGTGTCCATTTGAGGTTGTCCAACCGTGGCTTCTGAACTCAGCTAATCGCCCCGTGTCTGTGGTGCCCTTAGCTAGCCTTTTTTCTTTACCTAATAAAGCTTAATTCTCCACGTTCTCTGACATCTTCCCCTTCCAGCTGTTGTAGTTATCCACACCCTAGAGGCTGCAGGCTGTCAAAACAACACACGCCTGGCTAACCCCCAGCCCACTGGCCCCAGGCCACGAAGCCCACAGTCACAGCACTGCAGACTCCTCAGTCATACCCAAAATATTTTGACACGTACACCGCCACACCCTGAGCCACATGCTTACCCGATTTGACTAACAACTCTACAAGTAGAACTCCATGTAAGTGGGAGAGAAGTGAAACGCCGTTAAGTTAACTTTTTTTGCTTTCAGTACCAGAAAACCCGCCTGTTAACGTGAGCGCGGTGCTAAACGGGACAGAGGTTCTGATGACGTGGGAGGGGCCTCCAGGGAGGCTGAATGGAGAACTACAGGGCTACATGGTGGAGTACAGCACACCTGCCGCACAACAGGTCAGTCTGGGACGCTCACACAATGTTCATCAAATCAGATATAAAGAAAATATCCAATCTGCTTGATTCTGACTGTCTCCCTCTTTGCTTTTGTTGACAGTTTGTCATGGACACTGGATTGGATACTGAGCTGTCAATCAATCTGTCTGTCCCCCTTTCCAATGTGTCTTTCCGAGTGTGTGCCTATACAGGGGCGGGGCAAGGACCCTGGACCCCCACACAGACCCTGACACTTATTGCTCCTGGTGAGTGAAAACAAATGTCAAAACTACTAATGAAAATATGAAAAATAACTCGGGCTGCACCCCTAAGATTTCTTTAGTCAAATTACTATTTTTATGCTTTTTTCATGCTGCATGACTCATTTTTAAGGAACTTATGAGCACAACACAAGATATCAAGTGGCTGCTTTTGCATGATTGTTTGGGGAGAAACTCAGTTTTACAGATCTGTCGACTAACTCAACAAAACTCAAAAATGTTAGTGTTAGTCGAATAAGATTTTCTTTCTGTCTAGCAGAGCCATAATGAATTTAGAAGGTATCAGATGTTGTTTCATTTCAATTCTGAGAGGATGTTATTTTAGCTCTTACAAAACAAAATGCATAATTTTACTCCTGACAGTCAACATATTGACATGAGTTCTGCTTTCTTTTCTTTCACAGAAATGGAGGAATTCAGGGGTGAGTAATGAGGCTTTTCATGTCAAATCCTAAAACCTTGTCTTCTGTGAAACTTAATGACACAGTGACAGTGGAAATGAGCTCATGGTGTTTTTTCCACCACAGGACTTCTCTTTCTTATTCTCTGTCACTGGGTTCCTCCAAAAGACTGAAAGTTCCTTCCTGTGTATCTCAGAGAAAAAAGGGAAGGAAGAGAAAAAAGAGAAGAGAGGATCTCAGAGAGAGAGAGAGAGAGAGAGAGAGAGAGAGAGAGAGAGAGAGAGAGAGAGAGAGAGAGAGAGAGAGAGAGAGAGAGAGAGAGAGACGGGAAAGGGGAAAGGGGAAGAGGGGATGGTGGGGTGAATGGGAAGACGCATCATAAATATTTATAACAGGCAGGAACAGTGTAGCATCTCTATTTGCTTAGTCTAATAGAGCCAGACAGACAATTCAAACAACAAGAATGGCAGATAAAAAGAGGCAAGGCAAGACGGGGGAGGGGGAGTGTGAATTAGAGGAAAAGTTGAAAACAGTGGGTGGAGGTTGTGAAAGAATACCAGTAGCTTTGAGGGGGGGGGGAGGGGGGTAGCTGGGAATACGTTTGATGTGAGCGATGGGACAGCAAGAACTCAGACAAAGTAGATGTTTTGAGAATGAGGAAAAAAAGGAACATACTGTATTTTTAGAGTAGAAATGTTTAGATTTAGCTCAACAAATATAGAGGGCGGGACTGAGGTCACTTAGTCAATTTCACCAGCTGAAACATATTTTCCCTCACGATAATGCTGCATGTGTATTAAATAAGTAAACATTGTTTTCTAACAAGGCAGTAATGACTGTGTATAAATGTTCTTGTGAGAGGATTCTGCCAAGCACATACATGTTTTTAAAATTGTACATTTGCAATGTGGCACCACATGAAGCAGTAACTAGATTGTTACTGATTGTATCAATAATTACGCAGCTTTACATTCTTTTGTTTTGCCTCAAGTTGATCAAATAAATCAACACAGAATCCCTGCTTTTTGTCACTTTAGGGGCTCCATAATCCTGCATGTTCTCTTCACTTTAAAAGGCACACAGCACTAAACCCTGATCTGTCTCTGTCCTCCTCTCAGGTCCGTCATCTCCACCGGCTTTTTCCTGGCACTGGTGGTATGTGGTGATGGCCATTGCCGGCGCTGTGTCCATAGCTGTGCTCATGGCTGTTTATGTGGCCAAGCTGCGGCGCAAGGAGACGCGTTTTGGGTGCGTAGGCCGTTGCCGCTCCTCGTGGGTGTTAGGGAGGGACTCAATTGCTGTGCCAAACCAAAAACCTTCAGTGTTTTTCAGCTCCATGGACTAGTTGCCTCACTTGCATGATTTTCTGAAGCATTTGGACAAAGTTGTAGCCATCTGTTTTGAAAGACCAACAATAACTCTTGTGAATTATGGAGGCATGCCATGTTTTCAGCTGTGTTTACGCATCTGCTGGAGAGACCTCTCATTGTGTTTTGCCCTGATTTATATGTTGTATGCATTCACAGTGAGGCGTTTGAACCCATGATGGAGAGCGGAGAGCTGGTGGTCAGGTACCGCGCTCGCCGCACCTACAGCCGCAGGACGACAGAAGCAACCCGTGAGTTCCGTGCCCCTGCATGTTACTCAGAAAGATGCGACTTTATATTTCCTCCTGAAGAGATGAGTCTCTCAGCATGACCAAACCTGCCTATGTCCTCAGGATAGATAGCGATACAATAAAGGTAGCATAACAGCATCTTCTCTCACGCTCTGGGCTTGGATCCAACAGTAAATGGAAGTCACTATTTGGCTGTAATGACACAATTACACTTCGCATTTCAAGACAGGAGTCACAGCTTTGGTCTGTTTAGTTGACCAAAGGCAGAAATGCGAACAACCATGGGTTGATTCATTGAGTCAGCTGACATGTTCCACAACAACACTGTTCCCCTTTTACTCTTTAACGCAATATATCTTTTTAGAATCATATCAATTAGATTTGCAGTAAATCTATTTGTGAAGTTGTGCGCAGTATAATCAGGCGTGAAGGGCAGAATTCAATTTGACTATATTTGAGGCATTTTACTGACAGAGCAGAGCAGAGGAAGGAGGCGGCACGGGGGAGGTGACATCAAGATAGCAGCAGATTGTGAGAAAGGGGAGCGTGTGACTTGACGTACCCCTCGTATGAACAAGATGTTAAACTCAAGCAGCCTGTAACAACAGACGAGGAGTTACTTCACTTCTCTGATTGGAGGTCAGTTTACCTTTGGGGAGTAAAGCGTGAGTTTCAAGTCTCGTCCAGGTGGAGCTGCGACCTCGTAGCGGTGGAACGCAAGCAGCCGTTTGCAGTGGTTTGTGTGCTATCACCAGCCAGCAGTCCCTGCAAGTCCTTGTGATTACAGACAGAGATACGTACCTGTAAACACGGCATGAAGACTCACATTTCACACAGCTGGGTCACATTCAAGCTGTGACATTGTCCCAGGTGTACGCACAATATTTGTGTAGACCTCATACACAAGTCTCAGCTTGCCGCAGCCACAAAGAGGCCAGGGGAAAGGCAAAACTGAAACTTATTCAGTAAAATGAGACCAGCCAAAACAAAAAGGAGATGAGGAGATAATGTGTACCCTGAGTGAATGGGGGAAAGCTCACTGGGAATAAAGGAAGGGGTCAGATTGGAGGGATTTGGGCGGGATTTACGCTGCTGATGACCAGTCATTTTGGCCAATTCTCAGGACAAAGTCGAAACCCTGGGGCGGCGGTTATTGCATGCATTGGCTAATGGCTGGTCACGCCTGCATGTGTTGGAACATGCCTGTGGACTGACTACATTGTTGTTGGACGTGTGGCAGATTTATAGTGTAGCAGCAGCTGGAGAGGGATCTCGGATGCATGTCGTTACCTTGTCATATTCTGGCCCAGATGTGAAAACAGAGAGTCTGTAGCGCGGGCTGCTGCTCACTGACAGCCAGCTGGTTGAAGGGAATCAGGAATATTTAAACCAGCTTAAATCTTCTGACCTCAACTCGGAGATACTCTCTCATGACAGATACGCTGCACGGTGGATTTATAGTTTGGGATTTTTTTAGTATAGCTTTGACTCTATTTTCAGCTGCACTAAGTTTTAGTTTTCGGGTTTGCTGGTTTTAGTTGAGGATTTATTTATTTTATGTTTAATCATATTTTCACAAAGAAATATAATTGCAGTGTGTACTCAAAGTTTAATACTTTTAAAAGTGCTATGAAATTGACATTTAGAGTAGGTTTTCTTTTGTATTTTTGGAAGATGTTTTATTGCATTAAAATACTGAATTATTAATTACATTATTGCAAAATCAAATAATGTAATCTTATAAAAAATAAAAATGCATTCCTTTGCAAAAAAACCAAAAAGATGAAAACTAAAAAGATTTAATTAGTTCAATAGTTTTACAAGTAGACAGGCTGGTTTTGTTATAGTCTTATTCCCATTGTTATTCAAGCTGGAAGTGTTTATTAACACTTTGTTTTTGGCTTAGTGTCGTGCATACTGGTTTTATAGTCTGGCTGTTTTTTTCTTCTTCACTGTTGTTCATTAAAGTGCTTTGGGCCTCGAACACCATTAAAATTCCTTATTTTTTGCTTCTCAGTGAACAGCCTGGGCATCAGCGACGAGCTGAAGCAGAAGCTCCAAGATGTGATGGTGGACAGACATAAACTAACCCTGGGAAAGACCCTGGGAGAAGGTACTGCTTTGTTTTTTGTTTTATGTATCGGTCTCCTTTCTAGGATCTCTGGAGTTAATATGTACAGTTTATTACAGGGAGTGCCTGACAAACAGCAAGGTGAAAGGGTAATTCTTAGAACCTGTCTATAGTTTAACAGTTTAACATGTGATCATCTCATAGCCCTGTACTCTGTGAAGTCAGGAGACCTGTCCGCTCTTCACTGTTTAATAAGACATTTAATGTTGTTGCATCTAAACTGGGTGTTTGACTGTGTTTTAATTTCTGTCTTCAGGGGAGTTTGGCTCTGTGATGGAGGGGCTGCTGACTCAGGAGGAGTCTGCCCTCAAAGTTGCTGTCAAGACTATGAAGAGTGAGTAGACAGTAAAAGTACTCAGCAACCACCACAATGAATCCCTTCATCATGGGAACACAGGCCAATTGACGGACATCCCCTCGGGTCAAAAATGAACAAGTGTTGGGGGACAGAAAATGCACTTTTTGAGCAGAAAACAGACAACTTGTAAAAAATATTGGCAGAAGAAGAAGTTGACCCCACATTGACTGTAGTGCCAAAGTAAAGACAATAGTATAAGAAAAGTAAAGGGGAAAAGATGAACTTTAACAGCACCACCCTGTTATGTGAGATTTCTGCCAGTTTCAAGCTGTGGCGACGCAGTTAAAACAAACTTAGAGGTAGGAACTGCGAACATGTATTTAAGCATGGTTTAATAAATGCAGGAGCCAAAACAATAAAATTAAATAATTATTTGAATACAAGTTTATTTCTAACCCCGGCATCTTCTCAACCTGGCAGCGTCTGCCATGAGCTATATAAATCACATGGTCTCACCTCTGTACCGTCTCCTCCCCAGTTGCCATCTGTACCCGCTCAGAGATGGAAGATTTTCTCCGTGAGGCCGCCTGCATGAAAGAGTTTGACCACCCCAATGTCATGAGACTTCTAGGTGAGTCAGGATTCATGTTGCCTGGCATGTCAAGCATCAGCTAATTAAAATCATTTAAAATAATAATTAAAATAACAAAACAACATGTTTTCTCTCTTATACTGTTTTTTTATTTTGTTATTTAATTAGCCATGTGTCTTCATATTAATACTGTCTAAGCGTCATTATGTTAATTTAGCTTTTATCCAAAGTGACTTACAATAAGTGGATTTAATTATAAACTATTCTCAATTGAACTGCTTTCTGATTTATTGCATTTTCTGTAGATTTTCGAGAGTAACAGTGAAAGACTAAATGTTTTTTGGGTAGGAGGGAAAAAAGTTTGAGACAAATATCTCAAAATCTGCAAATGAAACTATACATATGTGCATGCATAAATACCACTAAAGGTAAATATGTCTATGTTTTGTAAGTTGAGTGAACCTTTAAAATACTGCCTTATTTTATTAGCAAATTCAAGACTGAGCTTGAGAATATGAGTAAAAGCGTCTTAATTGACAGAACATGTATGTGTGTGACACTTAGCTGATGTGTTTTTACAGGTGTGTGTCTGCAGACTGTGGAGAGTGAAGGGTACCCCTCCCCTGTGGTCATCCTGCCCTATATGAAACACGGAGACCTGCACAGCTATCTGCTATACTCACGGCTGGGAGACTGTCCTGTGGTTAGTCTGATTTCAAACAGTAAAAGCACCGAGTCAGCAACATGCACATGTGCAAACGCAGGCAGTCACACGCATACAGTCCCCCACAAGTGAACAGCTTAATTGGTTCATATGTTCACATGTATGTCTGTCAGCAAAATGGGATCCAAAGGTCAACATACACGTACACTTACAGTCCCCAGCCACGCCTTTTTGGCAACGTGTACACTCTTGAGATCATGAAAACACAAGATATGTGTCTGCTGTTGCTTATCTGTAGTATTACTCATTAATGGATGAGATGTTTTTTGGAATTGAGAACTGCAATACGCAGTAAGTCCCCAAAGAGCCAGGGTTGAGAAACACAAGCGTAATCAAAACAAGATTCCTACAGAATGTTGAAACATCTATGAGTTCGGCAAACATTCAAAAACACAGTGGTGTTCAACCCTATTCTTCCTACAGGAGGAGGCTGTTAGTCTCTGGGATAAGGAGCACTCAGTTCAGGCTGAACAATGGACTCTAGTGCCCTCTGCTGAGCAGAAAATAAATGTCAGCTGTGTGTCTAAAACCTTTTTCTCTCTGTGCTGTCTGCAGTACCTCCCGTCTCAAATGCTGGTAAAGTTTATGACTGACATTGCCCGAGGGATGGAATACCTCAGCAGCAAGAACTTCATTCACAGAGACCTTGCCGCTCGCAACTGCATGTAAGCACAATCACAATTCCACATTTTACTCTCTCGGTTCCTGTATTTGTTATCACTTGCTCTTTCTCACGAAGAGGAGATTAAGTATAAAGTATCAAAATAAAATGCTTAAATATCTCAAACTTTAAAGCACTTGGACGAATGTACTTTTTTACTTACCACCACCGCCTGAATACACATTTCTTTAAAAAATGCAGCGCTGTAACCTGTGTTTTGTTCTGCCTCAGGCTGAATGAGAACATGAATGTCTGTGTGGCCGACTTTGGCCTCTCCAAGAAGATCTACAATGGAGACTACTACAGGCAGGGCCGGATCTCGAAGATGCCCGTCAAATGGATCGCTATCGAAAGCTTGGCTGATCGCGTCTACACCACCAAGAGTGATGTGGTTAGTTCACCTACTGTGTGTGAGTGTGTGTGTGTGTGTGTGTGTGTGTGTGTGTGTGTGTGTGTGTGTGTGTGTGTGTGTGTGTGTGTGTGTGTGTGTGTGTGTGTGCGTGTGTGTGTGTGTGTGTGTGTGTGTGTGCGTGTGTGCGTGCATTGTGGGGACTCACTTCCCATTATTATTATTATTATTATTATTTTAGGGTTATTTGACTTTAGTTTATGGGTGGAATTATGATTGTAATCATAATTTTCAGTATCAATACTTTAAAAGACCAGAAATGACCTGAAAGGTTACAGTGGATTGTTTTAGTGGTGATACATTTCCCAGAAGCAAGTATCCAAACCTCCATAGAACCTTCTTAAAGCACCCTGCATCATAATGCATTTTAGACATATTTTAACTATGTGTGTTTAGAACATACTAAGCATATGGATGGATAGTGGAAATGTAAATGATGCTGCAGGACTGGTTTGAGAAGTTTCTGTGGATGTTCTGACATTTTGACAAATTGGTGTCTATTGGAATAGTTCTCTGCCAAGCAATTTGAGAATGGAAAAGTTTACCCTCCAGGAAATGAAGTCAATACAATGTCCTCACAAGTTACATAAACTGGAGAATTTGAGTCCATTATTTATTCAATTATAATTTTTTCACTATTTTTATTTTTTTATACTGAGCTAAGCACTATTTCAATAAACTCATGAATAATAATAATATTAATAATAATAATAATAATAATAAGCTTTATTTGTATAGCACCTTTCATACAAAAATTGCAGCCCAAAGTGCTTCACAGCAGAAACATAACAATTAGTACAAGATTAGACAGAATAAGAGCATTTACAGGACAATAATCACAGTGATGATGTAAATGAGTTTGAAGTAGCATTAAAAAAATAGCATAAAATAGCAGAATTAAAATAATATAATATAGAAGAAATTAAAATAGCAGATGAAGACAACGCTCTGATGTATTGAGCTAAATGTTTTCCATTTCCAGTAGAATATGCTGTGCATACATATGATTACCCACATCTGTGACCGATGTGAACAGTAACAGCTGATGATGGGACTGTATGCTTGAGGGGCCCTGGTTTCCATGCATATGTGAAAATGTTCATGCTGTGTAAGCGTTAAAAGGGATGTGCATTCTTTTGTATGTAAAAGTAGGATTTCCAGAAAGCCTAGAAAAACATGTCTGTGTTATTCCCAAAGTGGAAGAGTGTTTGACCAGTTCATGTTTGACGAGTGTGTGGCAAGGTGTGTAAAACCTTAAGGAATTCAAAACTTGTGAACCCTTCCCCCTCTCTTAATCTTTTCTATGTCCCACTTCTTTCCTCCATCTCTCTCTGTCTCTCTCAGTGGTCGTTTGGAGTCACCATGTGGGAAATTGCCACACGGGGCCAGACTCCGTACCCTGGGGTCGAAAACAGTGAGATTTATGATTATTTGAGACAAGGAAACCGTCTCAAACAGCCTCCAGACTGTCTGGACAGCATGTGAGTGTCGGCTCCTTCATTTTCACATTCCTCACAAAACAAACTCAGCAGATGATGTAATATCTTGGAAATGTTTTGCTTCATGATGAGAAGTACATTATTGCCACAAAGCAATCAAGGCTGGAGGCTAAAAACTATTCCAGTCTATCTGATTTTCAAGGAGCTCAGAAGATGCTCTGAATGTTTTCCATGTGTCTTACATATTCTTAAAAAACACACTTTCAGATTTCCCCAATTTGAAAAGTGTGCACCCTTCCTGGTAATAAGCTTAAGACACAACATTCTGGTATTTTTATGATTTATTATTCCATTTTGAAATTAATTTAACCCTAAACAGCACTTTGAATAGCAGCTTGTTTCTTAATTTGCAGATAACACATTACTTAACAAGTTTCAAAGCATAATGTCCTAGGACATTCCAGAGAAGATAATGTTTATTTGTCTACTAATTATAGGAACAATGTAGATACTTTTCTGAGACAATACACTTGTTTGAGGAACCATGAATAGATAAGAATAGGCAAAGATAGAATAGGTATTCGGAATTTCATAGAAATATCCAGTTATTTAAAGAAAAATAAGTCATAATAATTAATATTCATCGGTTGTCTGTTTGTGGGGAAAATCATTTCTAGGCTAAGATAAAAAAAGTATTATAATTAACTATAATCTATAATTATGGCCAAATAACATTGTCCTGTACTAAGTAATTACATACAACATATATGTTTATTTCTAGGAAATTAATAAGCAACTATTGGCCCTGTACAATGAAGTGTTAATATTTTCCCCATGCTTTACCAATGTGCTAACATTAAGTATACAATAACCGTGTCTTCCTCCTCCACAGCTACTCCCTGATGTTCTCCTGCTGGCTGCTGAGCCCCAAGGATCGCCCATCCTTTGAGGCCCAGCGCTGCGAGCTGGAAAAGGCCCTTGAGGATCTGCCGGACACCCAGGACCCAGATGAGATCTTGTACGTCAACATGGACGAGTCTTCCATGGAGCTAGGGGCTGTCGGTGGCCGTGACCCCATCGGGGGGCCGTCCCCTCTCTGCCTGAAGGGTCTGGGCTCAGTGACCACAGTGGAGGTCCACCACCCCAACCGCTACGTCCTCTGTCCCCAACACGAGACAAAAGTCCTGGCTGACTCCCTGGAGAGCCTGGACATGCCGGTGTTGTCTTCCACAGCTACACTGCCTCTACAACCATCCTGCCACTCCACTCCCAACCCCACCCTGACTGTGGACCTGCTGGAGGACAGGGAAGGGTCCAGGAAAATGCCCTGGCAGTGATGGCTTCACTCTTAAGAAATGACAAGACTCGCCAAAGTGTGCCATCCTTTAACTCAAGTCCAAGAACGAGATCAAGCCTCTTGCTACTGATTGTAAGACACCTAATATGCCCCTACATACATATTTTGCACAAATACACACACACACACACACACACACACACACACACACACACACACACACACACACACACACACACACACACACACACACACACACACACACAGCCGAATGCATTCCAAGGAAGTGAAGGATTGGGATTATTTCCTTTGTCAAGCCTCTCTCTTCTGAAATGATCACATTTCCAAGTGAGTGTAAAAGTTCATGTGTGATTAATGTAGCCGAAGGAACACTGTTACCAACGATAGACAGTGGGTGAACAAGTTTAGAGCACACATTGTTGCCCTCGTACACTGCAGCACAATCAAACAAACCTAATTCCCCGGCGCTATAGCAATACAATACTACATCTGCACAACTACCTGTATACAGCAGATCGATCTCCTTCACGTGAAGCTAAAGAATCTGATCGTGAAACCAGCTCAGACACTGCCAGGCTGAATCTACAACCAAACACACTCAGGAGCTTGAACTTGTGAGCTGAGGAAAGTGAAACGTCACCCCTCTGAATCCCTGCTCCTGTGAGCAAAAATAACCGAGGACTGGTGGGAAGGAAAGGACTAAGCAGCAGTGTCTTTTTCACTGAAGGTATCATCTGATGAAGACGACTGTCTGCTGATATTGATACAGTTTATGAAGGACAATAAGAAGAGTTAGCTTAACTTTGAGCTATGGTAGGATGGTAGGATCTTCTCTCCCCACAGAAATCCCTCAACTGAAGTTAGAAGACGTTTACCCTACAGCAACCGAATATGAATGAATTATGATTTTATTAAATGAGGAACAACAGCTAAAGAATAAAAGAGACCAAAATGTTCAAAGTAAATAACATTCCACTGCAGGCTTTAGAGACTTTCGTGTGAAGCTGTTTTGAATGAGGAACCTCCATCGTATTGATCCACACTGAGTTTGTATGCTATCCTAATGTAGCGCTGTAATAATGACCCCTGCATCCTCTAGAGGGGTCGTACTGCTACTTGTGCATTAAGCACCATGAGCCATTTACAGTTCACACAATGCAACTCTTTCCTCACTAACAGGCGAAACACCTGTAAATGTCCTGATTCAACTAGTCTATACATCTTTGTTGTAACTCAGGAACGGGAGACTTTGCTCAACAGGGACAGAGGTACTGGTCAAATCACGAGGGTACAAATAATCAGAGGCAGGTGGATGGACTGAGGGTTGGTACGGACAAGATGGAGTTACCCAAGGCGAAAGGCGGGATAAGCTCCTCACCTTTGTTTTTGGCTCAAGCACAGTGTTATTACACATTTTGTAATTTTTTTTAATGCTGATTTTTGTTTTTCTACAACTTTGCACTAATGTTTTTATATCATTGTCTGTTTGTTTATAGTTTGTATATCTTTTACGCTTTTTCATTTTGTGTTTTAAATTCTCAAGTCATCCTGCAGACTGCCTCTCATGAAATAAATGCATGTTCGTAAAGGCAGAGGACAAAGCCTGTGAAAGCATGAGCAGGGCGATTAACTCCATTCCATGGAGTGTTTTCTGTAAATGAGATAAACTGGGAAACAAGACTAACCTCGTCATCTGACATCATCCTGCCACTCTCTTAATCTGAGATATTTTAGTTTCTTGAGGTTTAGCACTGTAAATAGAAGTCTGGTACAAGCAGAGTGGAGGAGGAGGAGACGGAGAGAAGCAGCAAGTGTGTTTATCCAAACCTCTGCTTTGAGGTTCACTTGCAACTTTGCATCATGCATGCACTTATTTTTATATATATATATATATATATATAGATATATATAGATATATATATATATATATATATATATATATATATATATATATATATATATATATATATATATATATATATATATATACTGTATATATATATATATATATATATATATATATATACTGTATATATATATATATATATACTATATATATATATATATATATATATATATATATATGTATATATGTATATGTATATATACATACATATATATATATATATATATATTTGCTTTAGTTCATAATTTTGTCATTGGAACGGACCATATTCCAACACACATTTTGTGAGAATTGACTGTGTTTCTCAGATGTATACATCAAAGGTACTTATATATGAAACATTATACAGTGATATTCTATATCTGTAGCATTACTGAAATTCCTTGTTAAGGCTAAGTGTACATTTCTTGCTATACACGTGGTACTGTATACTCATTGAAGTATAGTCAAACATTGTTTGTGAACTACAGAGAGTGGCACTCGTCTAATTTGCTATGTACAAACAATTGGAATTTCAATTTGAATGAAGATACACCGACTGTGTTACACCAACAAGTTTGTTTGAAATATTTTGATCTTTTAAAGTCTCATTTGACAAAATGAAAAGCTGATCCTCAAAGCGGATTCCAGCTAAAAGTGAAACTCCTTCTTCATGATTACTGTCAGGTCAGCCTTAAGTCTTTACCTTCAGTACCTTCTGTGCCTTCAGAGAGCCAGTACTTTTGCATTACAGTAAATGTGTGTGTGGATTGTGATTCTCCTGGTGTATTGAATTGGGAGAAGACTATACTATAATTGCCTTTATATTGTCACTGTCATGATTTGTAATAAAGTTTTATACAGTACCTACAGTATTTTGTTTAAGAAATAAACGTGTCCATCATGAGTGAGCCCTGCGCTTCAGTGTAGTCAATATTAATCTCATCCCAAACACGTGTTTGTGACATGTTTATTAACTCAACAATACAGCCTATGATGAGGTCACTTTGTGTCTGATTATGAGGATTATGATCACACAGCAGGAAGATTAAGATCCTGAGATAAGAAACAGAGAGGCTGATCCTCTGAACGATCACTTAACAGCTGAAAAACACATGAAATAGATGAATAATGTACATAATTTATAGTTCCTAGGTGTGTGTGGTCTCAGAAGTGGATGTAGGAGATCTGCACGTCGCCATCTATCTCCAGCATGTCGATCTCATTGAAGGATTGCAGGCGGTGGACGAAGTCAAACAAGTGCTGCCCATTCACAAACACCTTGAACCTCTGGTTCCCGCAGCGAATCGACATCTGAGAAACAAAAGCAAAATCAAGAAACAGCTGACTAGGCCTGCACAATTATTTTCATTATCTAATGATCTGCTGATTATTTTCTCAATTAACATTTTCTGCCATTTTTGCATGAAAAATTACACTATTCATTATAAGGATGAACTATGAAGACTGTATGACAGATACTACTTACATCAAAGTACTGTCCCTCCATGAAGGGGTTCATGCTGAGCTCTCTGTCCTCCTGGCCCCAGTTACCTCCGATCATGCTGTTTCTCACCACCAACCCCTCCCTCACCCTGACGTTCAAGTGGAATGCGATGTCCCGAGATCTGCTCACCAAGAAGTTGATGCTCATTCTGCAACACACAGACCCAGTAGTGTAAAACCAGTCTGTTAGCACTCAGACACAATAGTGATGTTAGTGTATGTACACACACAGACACACACCTGTCGGCTCCATAGGGCACCATGCCTCTGATAATGATGGTCCTCTTAGGGTACATCCCTCCTGGGATCATGTTGGAGTAGGGCACAGGCTTCAAACATATAGAAAAAAACCCAATAATAATCATAATAAGACTAAAACTCCACAGCAACACTCATGGCCCCTGTGAGGATACATTCTTATTAGACACAGATAACAACCTGGAGAGACAATTTCATTATTCTTAGATTCTACTGGGGGAAGAAAAAAAAAGAAAGAAAGTAAAGTAACGCCGGTGGAATATGTTTCTAACTTAATCTGTACACTGCTCATTTTAGGACAAGGACTCAGCTTGTCAGGCTCAGTTCTACCATGTTAGACTCTGGCTTTCAACAACCTTCAAACTGTACAGCTTTGAGTTGAATGCCAGTGTTAACGTTCCTGTTGTAGTTAAAACTGTGAAGTAAAACATAGATTGTCTACTATCTTAAGTCAAATACCAGAGCTTCAGTTCAGTCATTGTATATTGAAAGTTTATAGAGAAAGTGTTAAAATGCTATGCTAATGCTACTTGACAGACGTAATGTGTTCCTCTCTGTTGCCACAAGAGGGCAGTAAACACATGTTTCAAAATACTTATTATTTGTTGGAAAGACCATAGTTTAAAAAGTATTCAAATGACCAGATAAGGCTAACATTACCTGAAGTGTAAAGTAATCAGTGTCATTGCACTATTTTTTTTAACTTTTTAAACTTTCCAACACAGCACCATTTAATGTTTAGCAGCTCTCCAGCAGTAGTGCTAGCTCAGCTACCCCATCACAAGTGGTGCTTATTGTTTGAAACATGGTTGACATTATAAATACAATACCCTGTACTGAAAATAAAACTAATCAGTCATTCACCGAGAGTCAGTATGCTAGCATGTGTCGGCATTGACGTTAGCTTGACTAATTTATGTTGCTGTTCCTCACTGTGACCACAAGAGGGCAGGGGAGACTCTTCTTAATGCACTCAGTTCAACCCTCATCTTCAGCTAGAATCACATTGCCAGTGGGACTAAAGATACTTTTTTGGGGGAGGGTTTGCCAACCATCTTCCCTTCTTACACTGTATATGCAGGTCATGTCAGTAGAGAACTGTATTAACTACAGTAATGCCACCAAATGTCAGTATGAGAAGCTTGTTATAGCAAGCACAACTAACTAGAAAAGCTAGATTGCCCCTCCATTGCTCACATGACCTTCACGAGAAGTCTTAAAATGTTATAATATTTGAATAGACTTTTTTGTGTGACTAATCTAATGTGTTGCAGTTCCTCTTTGTGATTCACTGGATGGTGTAAATACTTTAAATTTGAAATACTCTCTAAATACTCTCAAGTCAACAGTCATCTCCACCAAGTGTGAAGGTGGCATACTTACAGTGAAGACACTTAAAATTAAACTTTTAAAATAGAAGTGGACTACTGAAATACTACGCTCGAAACACATTATCTGTCTTTCAAAACTAAAATGTCATGGCAGGATGTTAAACTGTCTCACATCAAAACAAGTGAACACTCAAACAAGACTTCATTACCACGACTTGTCCCAGTGGTGTTGAATACAGGAGGTGTTTGTCCATCGGACACTGACTGTACTGCAAATGAGTGTGTAACTAATTTTACTTACAGGATTGTAGACTGGCTGGCCGCCCATGCCCTATAATCACATTAACAGATATAAGATTTAAATTGGATTACAGGAAGTAAGAAAATATAATACATAGAGAGTTTTATGAATGTGTAATCATGCAGTTCTCTCACCGGCAGGTTTGATCCTGGGAATCCTCCCTGACACGAGAATAAATAAAGTAAATCAACTGAATACAATATATTACATAGAAACTGTTGTTTAACGTACACGATTACACAACATGCGGCTTAGTTTAGTATAAAACAATAACATGTGTAAATAAAAATAAAATCAGTTATTATAACATTGTTTCATACCCCCATACCACCTCCCATGTCTCCTGGATATCCTTGCTGTGAAAAAGCATATGTTTTTTGAAAAAGTAAGATTTAAAATAGTTTTGTTCTGTGATTGATTGTGAGGTGGCTCTACTTTAGACATTAACATGTATTTTGACATGCACGTAGCACTGATGGAAAGCAGACATAGAAGTATTTATGTATTCACCCCCATGCCACTTCCTGGATATCCTCCCTGTTGGAAAGGGGTGAACATGTTAAATACTGTTAAATTATCTGTTTAATTACATTTTGACACAAAAATCTTCATCTTGAATATACTTACTCCCATGCCTCCTCCCATGCCTCCTCCCATGCCTCCTCCCATGCCTCCTCCCATGCCTCCTCCCATGCCTCCTTCATTGCCACCTGGGTATCCTCCCTGGGAATCAGTTAGAAGGAGCAAAGGTCAGTGGAAAGATGTTCACTGTATTTCCCTTTTAGTAATATTTAAAGGAAACTGCATTCAAGACAAAAACAACTTACCCCCATGCCACCTCCTGGGTATCCTCCCTGCTGAAAAGTGGTGAACATGTTAAATCCTGTACAATGCTGTGTTAAATTAAATATTTAGACTTAAGTTATGCATACTTACTCCCATTCCTCCTCCCATTCCTCCTCCCATTCCTCCTCCCATTCCTCCTCCCATACCTCCTCCCATTCCTCCTCCCATTCCTCCTCCCATACCTCCTCCCTAAAGAGAACAAACAGAAGTGTAAAACTAAACAGAAAACACATCTCATTAACACACACTACATACGTGCACAGAAAGAGTTGTACAAAGCACGCACATTGTTTAACACAGCAGATGATGTTGTTTACCCACCAGGAAAGATGTACTGACTCAGTGTTACTAATAACATTACTGCGAGTTCTAGTACTTTTATTTTTAGTAGCACTTTGCATTACAACTTGTTAGAACAATTAAATAATAGTGAGATATTGTAATAACAGGGGAATAATGAGGTAATACAATGATAATAAAAGTGCATCTGCTGTAACTATAATATCTTTCTCTATAATAACCTGTTAACAACCAATGGGAACTTGTTTTACCAACAAAGTAACCATTAATAAAACACCCTAGCATAGGAGCACTAAGACATGCTTTTCATTGCACATTGAAGTAATAGACATTTCAACACATTTAAATGTTGTTGAAATGTTAAACCCAGCAAAACAAAGCAAGCACAAACACAGTATAACATTTACTGCTTTACTCACTCCCATTCCTCCAGGATACCTATTCATGCCACCTGGAGCACCCTGATACAGAAGCAAAAAGCATTAGCAATCAGGTCTTCATGATTTATTATGCTGCTGAATTTCTTTTCCCCAGCAAAGCCTCAAGCATTAAGCTGGAAGCGTCAGGAACAGGACTCTCACCCCTATGACGTTAATCGTCTGGATGCGAACATCTCCTGCAATCTGCATTGCACGAACTCTCTCCATAGGGAGACGGTGTTCGAAGGTGTAGAAGTCATTCCCATTGACTTTGATCTGCAACAAGATAATGTCAAATATGAAGCAGAGTGTGCCATGGCATATACATGGTCCAATAATGAATAATTATGTAGTGTGTAAGTATGTGTTCTAAGAACTTGAATTCGCACAAATTACTGCAGCACCAAAAAAAAGCCAAAATAAATGATTGATTATTCTTAAATTCGTAAAAAGGTTCACTCTACCCATACTTAGCATTTATAGATGTGTGGGGCTACTGAGTGCTTTACAAAGTGACGCCAAGGGGTCCTGACCAAGCGTCTGCATGTAACGAGTTGGGCATGAGAACAGCTAGGTTGCTTATGAATCATTAATTAAATGTTTAATAATAAACTTGTAAATGCGAAACGGGGGTTAAAGTAAAGTGTTACCCCCAGAAAATAGGTTGCAAGTATGTGAGGACTTCTGTTTGGTCTGACCTGGTAGCCCTGTGAAGTGACCATGATGACCATTTCAAAGGCCTGGCCTTTACTGAAGGGCATATCATGAGTCTTGTCCTCATCCCCCCAGGATCCCTCCTGACAAGAGTTGAAGACCACCTTGTCCCAGCCGTCAAATCGAGGGTTGAAGTGGAGGGCGATGTCGCTGGACTCAGACTCTCCGCAGAGCAGGTTGATAAGGAACCTGCCAAAAGGAACAGCAGGCGAACCAGAGACATTACGTCACTGAGTCCTGTAGTGACTGATGTGTTAAATTAGCGTTAGAAAACAGGAGAAATGCAAACAGTGCAGGCGGGGCTGTCCCAACAAAAGAGCTAAAGATGTTACAATACAGTCAGGTATGTGCATAGTTTACTTTGTCAGTTAATGGCCTGTAAAAAACCCTCAGCTATTACTATTTTGAAAAGGGGAGGGTTAGGTGATAAAAGCTGTGTGTGACAAGTCTGCTTTGATATCGAACAATGCAAAGAAACCTGCTCCACCCAGATTACACAAGGTGTTCCCCCAGTCTTCAAATTGTGACAGATATTGTTTTAAATAAATATCTATCTATAAAAATGTCCCAGTGCATATAACATACATGTAGACCTTGAGTTTGGTAAAAACAAATTGTCCAACTATTATTTTCAAGATTAAGAATGAAATTCAAGATAAATATACATACAGTATATGTATAGATAAACTCACCTGGTAATGTCCTCAGGAATGGACCCCTGGATGTAGATGGACACCCCTTCCCTTAGGCCTCCATGAATAGGCCCCAGATAGGGAATATTCTGTACAGCGCAGAAGAAATATTCATCCACACTGCACAATCCTCGCAGACACGCAAGACACATCACGTACATTAAACAGTAAATAAGTAAAGATAGATAGATAGATAGATAGATAGATAGATAGATAGATAGATAGATAGATAGATAGATAGATAGATAGATAGATAGATAGATAGGTAGATAGATAGATAGATAGATAGATAGATAGATAGATAGATAGATAGATAGATAGATAGATAGATAGATACATAGATACATAGATACATAGATACTTTATTAATCCCGAGGTATGTATATCTATCTATATATATGTATATCTAGAACAACCGCTGACGACCATTATAACCAACCAATAAGTCCACAGCATCTTTAAATCTTTATACTGTCACCAATGTGGATTAATATCAGATATTAGTCAAATATTTTTCTTGCTTTACATGCACATAATTTGTAAACTATGTCACACCAACAGCTTTCTTTTAGCGGGGCTTAGCCCAATGGTGATTAAATTGTAATCTCTTTGCATTAGTGCAATGCATCACTCAGCAGCAGTCAGTGCAGATACTTACAGGGCCATAGATTGGCTGATAGCCAGGAGGAGCAACAAACGACATGGCAGCAGTCAGAGACGGACGGGAAGTCAGAATCAGGAGGGTTCTGTCAGGAACTGATCTCTGCTGGAGGCCTCGTTTTATACAAGTGATGAGGGAGGGGCAGAGCAGGGTACCAAACCCAGGCCTGCATCACCATGTTTACTTTGGAGGCACAAGATGGAAATTGACCGTTGACCCAGCAGAGGAGTGGCACGTTACAACAAAAGACAGAGTGTGTGTATGTGAGAGCGTGAGTGTGAGTGTGAGTGTGTGTGTGTGTGTGTGTGTGTGTGTGTGTGTGTGTGTGTGTGTGTGTGTGTGTGTGTGTGTGTGTGTGTGTGTGTGTGTGTGTGTATGTAAAGAAAAAACAACATGGCTGAAAACGCAGGCATTGAAGCACCATGTATTTATTTTACACAGGTGGAGAGGAAGTACTCAGATGCTTTACTTAACTAAAAGTAACTATACTGCAATATAAAAATACTCTGTTACAAGTAAAAGTCATGCATTGAACATGTCGGTGAAGTTAAAGGACCTAAGTATTGTCAACTAAATGTATTTAAATTATCAAAAGTTCTAACAATACAGAAAAGTATCCCTGCAAGTGTAACACTATTATACACCATATGTTTGGATTATTATTACAAATGTTATTATGTAAAATTAAGCATTTTTCTGTTGTAACTGATTAATATATAACAGCTCCTATTTTATCATATTTTTTAAGTATGTTTTTATAAAATCTACAAAAAATAACTACACTGTCAATTAAGTGTAGTGGAGTAAAAGCTATACCTCTGGATATTAGTGAAGCATAAGTTTAAATAAGCATGGAATGGAAGTACTCAAGTAAAATACAAGTCCCTCAAAGTACTTACAGTTACTTTCCACCGCTGCTTTTACATTACATTTCTACAGTATTATTATGGCTTTAGGACTCTTCCTAAACTGTCAGATTATTTCTTTTTTTGTGGTGGAAAAGACAAATCTTTCTTGTACTCTCTTGAGGTGTAAAGAATTGTAGGAGGGTCTATGTATGATTCATAAAACATCCACCCGCCTGCCTACCTACGGCAAACAGAAACACAAGTAACTCTTATCTAGCACTTCGGTCAGCGAGCATACGGTAACTTTATATACATAATTCACGGAGGTAGTATGTTATTCCAACAAATGTTTTACAAAGTAAACATGCGAGCTGTTCATACACACACACAGACACACTCTGTCGTGGAACAAAGGGCTGTCTTAGTGATGCATGGGTGTTTCCTGAGTGTTTACAATCCACTTTTGATATTTGTTTAAGATAAGTGTTGCCATGAGAGGAAAACTTCATCTTAGCTCTAGCAGTAGGCATATTCATAATGTCATTTCAAGATTAGCGTGAGTCAGTGTACTTCTTGCAAAGTATTAAGGCCTCAGATAAAGAAATCATGTGTCAGTTGTTAGTGGAATTATACCTCACAAGTCATTTAATCTTCTCATTTAAAGAGGATATCATGGGGACTTCAATTATAATGTAAATCACTTTTATTTCACTATTTATTTATGGTATCTGCATTGTTCATACAGTACTATTGTTTTAATATAAATACATAAAAAAGATCTCCTACTGCACATGTATGGATATGACAGGTCAGCCAGAAAAGCCACAATGTAACGAATAATAAAAAAAAGACCCTGAACAAAAATGGACAATTAAGTAAATGTATGTAAACTAATGTTGATGTCCATATAACCTCCCTGACAGTACTCATTAACCTTAATCCCCACAGACTCCAGAGGTATACTTTATGTCATATATCACAGGTGCTTTATTATATCATTCCAATTTGTTGTCAATCAATTCTTTCCTAATTTCAAATCATTGTTTCCTGTCTTAGTGGTCTTTAAAAATACCCAGAGGTGTACCAATGTGTTGGTACATTCAAAAGCACCCAATGCAGTTTTAATAGATGGACCTTTTTAGTGACTTCATGTTTGGGTCTTAATTTAAAGTCTCACTCTGTCAGGGGGGAAACTCAATCAGTCATTTTGAAGGAGACAGACACAGACCTCATGTGCTCGGTCTATTTCTGTTTTACACAATATGCAAATTAACTAACTAAACTAAAATAATAATAATCTTTTTTTTATACATTTATTACATACTTATAATGTTTTCATAAGAAACAAGTTAACATATTGCTATGATGGTTCATACAGTAGTTTATTCTTAGGGTTCCCAGTCGGTAGTCCTAGTGTGTTGCTTGGGTTAGAGTTAACACACACACACACGCACACACACACACACACACACACACACACACACACACACACACACATAATTGTAATGACCCATGAGGCGTTCCTTAACCTCTACCCTTAGCCTAACCCTAATGCTGACTGCACTTTCAGGAAATGAGGACTGGACAAAATGTCTTCACACTCGAGGTCTAAACTAGTCCTCACAAAGGTAGAACAGCAGAACTCACACACTCACATACTCACTCAGATGACGTTAGATTGACTTTCATTTTATTTCCTGGAGACTTAACCAGACCCTAACCACTACTTGCCTAGTCCTAACCTTAGTCCTAACCTTAGACTAACCATAGTGTTCACCTTAAAATGTAATAATTTACGTTTTGGGGACTTTTTTCCAAAAGGAAGGTGAGGCCTCACAATGTTAATCACACACACACACACGCGCGCAAATACGCACACGCACACACACACACACACACACACACACACACACACTCATTAAAAAGACCATACAGAAGCTTACATGTAAATGAGGACACGTAGTTCTCCTTAAAATAATCTGTTTATTCTGTATTGAAACACAGGGTTCAGTCAGAGGACACGCAGTCAGGTGGAAAGTAGTGATCTCCCTCCAGCTCTGTACTGTCGACTGCCTCCGTGTGGATCACAGCGGAAAATACACACTTCTGAGTCGTCAGCAAACACAATACTGCTCTGCCTCTGACAAAGTGAGTCATGACATCAAATGCAAGATGGAGAGTGTGTAAGTTTGTGTATGATCATTAAGAGGCATAGTGAGAGAGAACTGTCTGAGATCAACGCATCACACGTGACTTTGTTTGAGAAAAATAACTGATATGCTAGATTCCTAGAAATATCTATCATAAAAACCTAACTAGCAAAAACAAAAGCTAATGTGCTCTTCTGACTGCAAACTGGGCATTTACTTCATTGTGAGAGCGAGTCTCTTCACCATTGTGGGTTTCACAAACTGGACACACAACATGTTCGAGTCCAACAAAGAAGCATGATCTTTCAAATTCTTCAAAGCCCTAAAGAAAAATAAATATATGAATCTATGATTTATGTAAAATATGTCTTTTCATCAAAAGGCCTCTAAGCAGCCTAGACATTACTCAGTTATACACATGACACTTTGGCCAAAATGCATACAATAAATACATTCATTAGTTATTTTAATGCACTGACAAAAACTTATTTGTGCATAAAGTTTCATAAGACTGTTGGCCAGAAATACAGACGGGCTAAAACGGTCGTCTTCAGAAGATTTGAACTGCATATAAACAATAAATAAATAACCTTGGCATCCTCATATAACGTATGTGTGTACATCATCACTATCTTACATGGCACTGAGACACCAGTGGAGATAGGGGAGCACATACATCCAGGGACACATTGTAAGACTTCAGAGTGCAAACTGGGTTTGTCGATACAGCTCATTCACACTGGTATATGTCACGTACGTAGATGATACTCAGTTTATTATCTTGGCAAGTCAGTCCAACAAGAGTTTCCATTCATGATCGCTTGCTTGAAGGCGATTTTTTAAGTCCCTCTCGAGAGGAAAAATTAAGAAGCGAGCGGGGGCTTAAAATGTTCACAGCTCTCTTTGAGGATCCTGGAGATACGACAGTGAGCTGTTGAATCATTTACCTTTAAAACTCTTTCTCTCACTGAAACACCAGCAAATAAATATCAAATGGCAGCAGCCACATACAAATAAAAAAAATCCCAACATACAAACATATCCACTCTAATCGAAAATAAAAGTGTTAAAGCTAAAAACTATTTGATCGCTAAAGCAGTGAAATTGCTATAGGCACTAAAACGTTTACAGCAGTAGCGACTGAAAGAGCCCGTTTTGTATAAATGCATTGATATGCAAGGCAGTCTATGTATATTGTACACCAAAAAGGCCATGTAGTGTATTCATAGTGGAATAAAAAAGGCCCCTGGCTTCTTGTGTCTTTTTGTATGCCTCTCTGATATTATTATTCTGCTTTCCTCAAATCTATTCCATCGATATTCTGCTGCAGGTGGTACAACTGTGCAGTCAAAGTGTGCATAGCTACAACGGAGGAGAGAAATGTGCAGACAAAAGACAAAACTAAGACATTAGATGTGTTCGATCTCTACATTTGTAATATTTCCTCTCTCTCAATGTCCCTCCTCTCCTCTCTTTGTCTTTCAGATGTTAACAGTGCAGGACATTAACCCAGCTGATCCTCATACTGCTTCCTGAAGCAGTCTCCAGCAGGGAAGAAGTCCCAGCATCGCTCCTGGTACAGCTTCCACACGTATGACTCCTGAAACACAAAATAGTACAAAAAAAGGATGATTGTATGAAGCATGCACCTTTATTTTATGTACCATCTTTACATGTATCTTAACTATACATACATATTATATGTATATACATGTTTCTGTACTGACCTGTCCTGTGTGCTCTGTTTCATCTTTATTTATGAGATACATCAGGAAGAACCTGAAAGAGAAAAACAATGTAATATAATAACAAGGTTGTTGGTTATTTGGGGGGTCAGAAATGACATTCACAATTAGTCTTCTGAGAGGTCAAATTCAAGAGGACAAGATGGACAAAAAATGTATTAAACACTGAATATTAACACTTTAAATCTTTAAATCTATCATGTAATTTTCCTCTTCATGTCATGTTTTAACATACGGATTAGAGAGGTGAGGCATATTTAATGTTTTATTAGTAAAAATATAGGTTATCCACTTCAATATTTTATTATTTGTATATTATAAAGAAATCTAAACTAAAAGGGTTGTAACTAGGCAATCTGAATCTTTGGAAATAAAGGGAATTTGCCAAAACAAAACAACAAATACAAACTGTATTTTAATGATAACTCACATGTAGTTGGCTAAGTTATGCTCTTCTAAGGTGTGTGTCTCGAAGCCATGTGGCGTTGTGTCAAAGTAGTCGCTTCCAATTCCACAGATGAAACACTTTGTCTAGAGGGAGAAAGGACAGTGCTGATTAAACACGCTCTTGCCTTGTAACTGAAGGAGAATTGAAGGTGGATTAAGTAAAGAGACAAATTAAATCCCTCTGGAACTCATTATCTCACCTCCATGTCCTCTCTGACCTGCTCCTGCTGGTCTCTCAGCTCTCCAAAGGCATCAATGATCAAACCTGACAGACAGACAGACAGACAGACAGCATTTCTTACAAGTCGAAGGTCAGAGTTCTTCTCAACAAAGTTTGTTAAGGAAGGTAAGAGCGAGCGGCTTTTGGGCAGATTTTTCCGGCAGGTTTAGAATTCAAAACAGCAAACTTCCAATCACAAAACGTTTCCTATTTCCTGTTTTTTCTCAAAATTTCTGCCCTGTTCAGGAGGCTTTCCTAGCTTTACACCATAAAACACAAGAAAATGGGACAACATGTTGTCTCTACAAGCTCTCAAGTGTTCAACACACCCGCAACCAAAACTATTTTCATGAATAGATTTTAAACATATAAACCATACCCTGGATGATAGCCAGCAGGATGACAATGACAAAGAAGAAGAAGGTAATGTCAAAGACCACTCGGTAGAGCTCATATTCATCCCCCGCTGGGTCCTCAATTTCATCTCCAATGCCACCACCAGCACGCACGCCAACGTACATGTGGAACAGGTAACACTGCGGGAGAGAGGGAGGAAAATTCAAGTAAAGTTGACCTCTGATACGACAGATCTGTCCTATAATCATAGCTGTGCCCTCCACTCACAGTCATCATGTCATCACACTTCATGTCCGGCTCATCCTCATCCTCACTCATGTTGTAGAACTTGCGGAAGAAGTTGAAGGCCACCACGGTGTACAGGTACACCACCACAGCTAGCAAACCCACTGTCATCATCAGCTGTGAGGAACACGGTACAGTTTACTGTTCCTAATGAGAAAAACTCATGATGCATCATTAAAGTGGAAGTGTGCAGACCTGTTTGCCGTTGTGAGTAACAGAGGACAAGATGGTGCGAAGGGTTTTGACACCCATGGCGATGTCCAGAAGATGAGCAGCATAGAAGAAGTTGTTGTAGTGACCAAGCAGAGACATTAACGTGTACCAACACAGGTAAAGGAAGGTCTAAAATAAATGAAAGAGGGCTGTCAGACACACTCAAAACAGATGACCTTAGTATATAAATGATACCATAAACCATAACGCTTCCTTAACTCACATGGTCAGTGAAAATGACACCAAACTTCCAGATCTGGTACTTAAGGTCAATAGCTGTTACCCTACAGAGAGAAGGACAAGTTTGTTCTGATATGATGTACAATAAACTGGAATGTAAGGAGTGTGCAGTACATACCAGCTCAACATTGAGGTGTCTAGTTCAGGCTTCTTCTCATGCGTCATGGCACTGACGTCTAGAGAAGCCAAGTCCATACCGAGCAACTCCGCAATCCTCTCTCTGCCGTAGATGTCCCCGTATTTATCCAGCACCTGAATGTCACACACATAATGTCGTTTCCCTGCAAGAAATATCCCTGACATTTTGCTGATATTTTGAATAAAAGCCATCTGGAAAAACTCACCTTTCTTTTCACAAACTTGTCCCAGTAATTGTTAGGGAAAGATCTGCATTGACAGAGACATCATAAACATTTAATTGAAAGTAATCTCAATGTCTAATACCGTGTGTTAGAGGTTTGCAACCTGACCCCAGCCTGACTGGCATGCAACATGAACACTGCCTGTTCAGGCTCCTAAAACATAGATATTACAATTAAATTAAGTATTTAATTAATATTATAATGGTAAAAGCTAAAAAAGCTAGAAAATGGCACTCTCCCCTCCCAAAGAGTTGAATCTCACTTAATTGTCCCTCCGGGCTCCCTTACAGTCATATTGTGCTTAAATTGAGTAGATCTTAACATATCGGGGATGGAATTAATCTGCAAATGCTCCGGTTCAAAATGAGACCAAACCTTTCTATGTATATCCTGCAACAGACTAGGTAAAGCTTGTTTTTAGCCTAGCCGATTGCCGATTGTATTTAGCTACTGAAGCAGTTGTTAATGACATGTGGCCGTTACTGGCCAGTTAAGTCAACAGTCAGCAGTCAGTAATGCAAAAATTGTGAATCACCAAAACCACAAGATAATAAATGTGCACAAAAGAGTAGCTGAGGATAGATAGATACACATGCGCACGCATTACCAAACACATGACCCCCCCAGGCTTACACTTGAGAGATAATGAATATCGATTTTGTCGTTGAGTCCGTCCATCACACACACACACATATATATAATGTGTATTAATAATAATATTAAGAGTTAAATATGTAATAAATAACTTTTAACAATCACCAGTTTTTCAGGTACTCAAGTGTCTGTTTCTGTTTATTTAGCAAGTTTGTGAAAACGTGGAGAACCTCAGTTAAATTGGTTTCTGTCATAATGTTTTCACAAGGAAAAGTGGTGAGTTGGTTTCACAAGTAACTGCTTAATAGGTCTATCATTCTTAATGTCTTATGAGTGAGAGTTTGATGGTTGAGGTCGGCTTTGGGCCTGGCTTAGGCTGATCAGGAGGGGTTAGGCTAAATGTTGCAGGCCTGTTTAATACTCTACTTTGTATCCATACATCCCTCCATCATCCATTCATCCATCATCCTCCATCCATCATCCATCCATTAAATCCATCCATCATCCATCCATCCATCTATTAAATCCATCAAATCCATCCATCATCCATCCTCCATCCATCGATCCATTAAATCCATCCATCATCTTCCATCCACCCATCCATCTATTAAATCCATCCATCATCCATCCATCCATCCTCCATCGATCCATCCATTAAATCCATCCATCATCCATCCATCCATTAAATCCATCCATCCATCATCCATCCATCCATTAAATCCATCCATCCATCAAATCCATCCATCCATCATCCATCCTCCATCCATCGATCCATTAAATCCATCCATCCATCATCTTCCATCCACCCATCCATTAAATCCATCCATCCTCCATCCATCCATCCATTAAATCCATCCATCCATCCATTAAATCCATCCATCATCCATCCATCCATCCATCATCCATCCTCCATTCATCGATCCATTAAATCCATCCATCATCTTCCATCCACCCATCCATCCATTAAATCCATCCATCATCCATCCATCCATCCATCCTCCATCCATCCATTAAATCCATCCATCATCATCCATCCATCCATTAAATCCATCCATCCATCAAATCCATCCATCATCCATCCTCCATTCATCGATCCATTAAATCCATCATCCATCCATCCATCCTCCATCCATCCATCCATTAAATCCATCCATCATCCATCCATCCATTAAATCCGTCCATCCATCAAATCCATCCATCCATCCATCCATCCATCCTCCATTCATCGATCCATTAAATCCATCATCCATCCATCCATCCATCCTCCATCCATCCATCCATCCATTAAATCCATCCATCATCCATCCATCCATTAAATCCATCCATCCATCAAATCCATCCATCCATCCATCATCCATCGATCCATTAAATCCATCCATCATCCATCCATCCATCCATCCTCCATCCATCCATCCATTAAATCCATCATCCATCCATCCATCCTCCATCCATCCATCCATCCATTAAATCCATCCATCATCCATCCATCCATTAGATCCATCCATCCATCCATCCATCATCCATCCATCTGATTATGTAACAAGGCTCTTACGGAGTGTTGAGCACCAGTCTGTCCCACTGGCCCTTGATGTCATCGTCCTCAGGCTGCTCAGTGACATAAAGACCATCAAACTCCAGCTTTCTGGCCAGCTCCTTCTCTCTCTTGAAGATAACAAGAGGGACCTGAAGGGTGTGGAGGGAAAAGAAGACAAGCTGCTTGAAACCTACAAGCAGACACAAAAACGCATGTGGATTTTCGTGGAGAAAACTACACGTACCTTGAGGCAGTTGTAGCCGATGATGCAGAGGAAGGAGAGGATGGTGTGGACGATACCGAAGAAAGCCATGGCTGGCTCCATGTAGCCTGTGCTCTCTTCCAAGAAGTAGTACATGGGCCCTTCTTCTTCCTCATCTTCTCCTCCGTCATCTAATCCGGACCCATCCTCCTCACCACCGGAGCCTTCAAACATGCCAGAGCCCTCAAACACACCAGAACCCTCAAAATCCTCCGAGCCTGGAGGACTGTCAGATACCTGGAAAGGTCGGACACAAAATGAGTCTTTTGAGTGTATTTTATTTTAAACCAAATCTCCAAAGATTCAGAGGAAATTGAATACATTACTTGTTAATACAGCTTTGCGTAATAAAACTAACTAACTGTTGCAAATACAGGTATATTTTCTGTCATTATACAATCAAAGTATACCTGCTCATGGCAGCCATTATTTTTTTGAGCAAACCTTAAACCAGTCCAGGAATGTTATTGATTTTTATACAGAAAGAATGTGTAAAATGTTATGTGCGACTCTTGAACACAGATTTATTGACAGTCAAATGTAATGATGCAGTGGCACATCCTACAGGTGAAATGCAATCAGATTTGTCAGGATCGCTCAGATCAACCGTATGTGTCGTCTAAAGTTAGTTACAAATGCACAGACCTTGTAGAACAGCAGGATGAAATTGAGAGCGAAGGCGATGAACAGGGCCAAGAACCGAAAGTTGTAGAAGTTGCGAGAAAGGTAGTTCTGTGGGAGAGGGGGACCAAAACACAAAAGCAATATTTTACTGCCTAATTCTACATTCTACTACATTAACATTTGGTTTCTCTAACAAATAATTTGTTAGAGTTAGGAGACTGATTGTGTTGTTACACTACTTCTTGAACATTAAGCATGGGGCATATAAACGTTTAATAATATAGATTTAGCTTTATTTCCTGCTAAATTATTTCCTTGAAATACCAGTATGTTACCTGCACATGTCAGACTGTGGCACCATGGGGTGGCTAACAACCTAATTTCAAAAACATTTACTGTTAGAGAGCTGCTCACCATGAATTTAACCCTCTGAACCTCCAGTTCATTCCACAGCTCAAAGCCCTCCTCAACAGGTTTCTTTTCCTTCTTCGCCTTGGTCTTCACTTTCTTTTCCTCTTTCACCTCGGGCTCCTCCTCCTTTACTTCAGGTTCAGGCTCTGCCTTCTCTGCCTTCTCTCCATTCTCGATGCTGGAAAATACACGAGGAGGGACACGTGTGCTTTTTTATATTAAATAGAAACATTTCTTCCTCTTGACATTTGATAAAGTCAACTTCACACTGTAAATAGCCTAACAGCTGTAAGTCTCAGCTGAGAGCGGTTCAATGTTAGCACGAGGACACGTTATCTTGAGCGGAAGCTGCCCAGTTAATGTTGTACCCCAACAGGCAGAAAACTCACTCTGCTTTCTCAGTCTCCTGTGGAGCCTCTTCTTCAGGTTGAACAGGTTGAACAGGTTGTTCTTCCTCTCCTTGTTCTCCCACTGCAGTCTCCAACTGTTTCAACAATTGCCTTGTTAATGAACCGATTAATGGAGAGCATACACATTAAACAACAGTAACAGCATACACATTAAACACAGAACACCTCACCAATTTTCTCTTCAGCAGCGGCGTGCCCTCTGGAGTCGGAGGCTCTTCAGCTGTCGTCTCACCAAAGTCCCCGAGTCCCCCAGGAGTGTTGAAACCAGGCAGGCGACCACCTTCCCTCTCCTCGCTATCCTCCTCTTCCTCCTCTCCTCCCACACCATCTAACATGTCTGCCACTCCATCTATGTCTTGGTCCTCTCTAGCCCCTGGTTCAGGTGGCAGGTCCCCGTGAACTTCGTCCTGTGTGGGATCTGGCATACTGGCTAGGATCTCTGTCACTGTTATCTTTTTGGCGCCCTCCACCAAGCCTCCACCGAACAGCACCTTCCATGTGAGCGTGAAGAAGCCCTTACATACTCCATAAACAAACATCAGGATACCCATCAGAATAGTGTAGACAAATGTAACCAGGCCGATCACCATCTCCTTCACCGTCATCTTTCTGAATTTGCGGTACCGACGCCGCAGGTTACGGAAGGTGAACATGTTGAAGAAGTCGACCACGCTCTTCAAAAACTCTGCGAAAGCTGAGGCTGACTCTGGAGCTTCTTCTTCTTCTTCATTACCTTCATCCCCTTCTCCAGATTCTCCTTGATCTCCCCCGACCTCCTCTTCCTCATCATCTTCTTCTTCTGCACCATCTCCCTCAGGTTCCGAGATAGATGCAGCAATGTTCATCTCAAATATGGTGTCCTCACAGAAGTTCACAAACATCTCCATTTTCTCACTCTCGCAGCCCTCATTGACCACGTCAAAGATGAACTGCCGTTTGGACTCTCGGACTTGTGGCATTTCCCACTGGTCGCGGTTGGCCTCACTGATTTCAAAGTAAATGCGCTCGATCTTCCTGCTGGCTCCCATGATCTCAATGCGGCCGAGGAAAGGGCGGAAGTACTTGAGCACGCTCTCGGCCTGCTCCAGGAAGTTCTGAAGGCGAGTGTCATGGGGTACGTGCTCTGACAGGTTTGTGAGCAGCACGGCGATATTGAAACCAATGTCTTTGGCTGGCTCCTGGAAACGATCAGCAAATTCCTCAAAGTTGATCATCTCATTCTCATCAGCTTCTGAGCAAGAGAGGAGGAACTGGATTTCTGAGGAAGAGTATTGCTTCTGGCTGTCCATGGCCTTGGAGAAGTCCTTCTTGGAGATTAGCCCACGGGGGTCTGTCACATAGTCTCGGAAAGCGTCAGAGGCCACTATGTCCTTGAGTTTGAGGAACATGTCGAAGAACTTAAGGATCATCTCCACGTTGCTGGAGGACTCCACCAGCATGTCAACCATCTGCCTGGCAATGGTGCCGTTCACCACATTGCCTAAGTGAAGAACAAAGTGAGAGGAGATGATAAAATATATAGAAACTATGTGACAGGAAGGAAAGGACATCACTGCACTGGGGACGGACATCATACCTTCAAGTAGAGACAGAAGCATCACCACCATGTCCTTCTGCAGATCCAACAGCTCCTTCAACAGTCCAATTTGACTGGAGTCCTGCACCAAAGCCAAAACACACAGCAAAGCACAAACGGCAGAGAAATAATGTTCTTAGCATGTGCAATGACTGATGACATGTCAGTTTAATTTGAGAAGATATGTGCTTCTTTCTGACACGTAAAACAGTAAGATACGCTACCTCAGAGTGTGCTCTATTCCAAAAATGATCCTGGGTTTGCATTTTTTAAATAAAGAATATGCATTTTTAACATAAAAAAGAGTACACAAATAGTACACTTGAGGTGATGGACAGCGAGACAATACACTGGACACACAGGCAAGCATGAGAGGAGGGAAGAAAATGCCTCTGCTAGACATCACCTTTCCCCTTTATCTGGAAAAGTGGCTGCAGCATGGGAGCAAAGAAGACTTAAACATAGTTGCAGATGCTGATTTTAGCATTCATGAAGACCTGCACCAGCAGATAAACAAGAGCCACACATATTTTAGACAGTTTATAGTGGCTGGTGAAGATCTAGAGGAAAAGTGTGTCAGGATGTGCAAGCATCAGCCACTTGTGAAATCACAGCAGCACCTTTTAATACCTCGGCAACAACAAAAAATGAACAAAATATACAAAAAAATCTCATAAGATTATGAAGGAATGATCAATTAATAATCTTTTGCATAAAGAAAGTATGTATTTTTTGTAAATAATCTTTAAATTTAATAAAATATTGACCCAGAATGCGGCTGAATGGTCACAAATTCTCTGTGGGATTTATGTTTAATCTTTTCATAGTCAACATTTATTCAAACTATCTCTGAATGGGACAGTCAAGTGTACGTAATTGCACATTTTCCCTGTATTCAAGGACAATGTGCAACTGACATGATGTTAAAATAACACAAAAAATAAGCAATAACACTAATAAACGCAAAGGAAAAACATGAATTGCTGCAGAGGGAATAATGAATTATGAATGATTTGGGTATTAAGATGCATAATAAATGTGATGAAGCATAAGATCTTTAAAAGAAAAAACGCATGAAGGGCCTAGAAATGAGATGGCACTGGCGGAGAGACACAGAATCTTACGTCATTTCGTTGTCCGGGATCGGGGTGCATCTAACAGGGTATATATAGGGTTACACAGGACACTAAAAATTTTATCATCAACAACCTCGAGATTATTTACAGATGTTATGTAAATGATATCCTGATTATTTAATTTAAAGATACAGTTCCTGCTAGGGCACATCCTCTAAATTTCACCTATTTTATGTTGATAAATTAGCACAGATCTGCTTTCTTATCCAATACAAGAACATGAGATATGGCAACCTTTCAGTGCACAACTAAAAGAAAATGTTTCGGTTTCAACACAGGGTTTCTGAAAATATATAAATGACCACAACTCATCTGTAAGTGCTGATAGAAAAGTATTATTCTTTAATAACCTAATATTTGAAGGATATTTAAGATATTCAAGATATAAAATTTAAAAAAAATGTATTATAAACATCAGTATCAGTAACAATCAACACAATATTAGACTGAGTGGGAAACACTGCAGCGTCTTGTTAGACAAGTTAAAGACTGCAGACACACATTATTCAAAGCAAACACATGTTTGTCCAAAGCACAATCACAAGTTAATCACGGGTCAGTACTATGAAATGAATATATAAATCAGGTGAGGTGGATTAACTGTATTATACAGAATCAGAAAGAAAATGAAAGAAAGAATGTAACTGTATCTTCAAATTGTTTCTGCCATCTTAACGTAACTGAATCTGGTGAAGTGATCCGTTAATGTGGGACTCAGTTAACAGAGCTGATAAATGAGGTCATTGATAAGAAACAACATGGCTACCTAAAAACATCTATACTAATGTATAAATCTGTTATAATCAAAAATACATTAATTATATAGCAGTATTAAAATATAACTTAAAAAAATACAACTGCATTTAAATGTGATATAAAAAAATAAAATAACCAGAAGACATCCTCTCTGGGAACCATCACCTTATCGTGGTGGAGATGTTTGTGTGTCCCTATGAACCTGAGAGCTGTGTTGTCTGGAGCCTAGTGTTCCTGGTAGGGTCTCCCAAGGCAAATTGGTCTCAGGTGAGGGGCCAGACTAAGAATGGTTCAAAAACGACTTCATGAAAGAAAGGGAAAGGAAAGGAGAGACCCTGCCCGGAGGAAGCCCGGGCCCCCCGTCTGGAGCCAGGCCCAGAGGGAGGGCCCGACAGCGAGCGCCTGGTGGCCGGGTTTGCCACGGAGCCCGGTCGGGCACAGCCCGAAGAAGCTACGTGGTGCCTCCCATCCATCCATCCTGTGGGCCCACCACTCATGGGAAAAACCGCTGGGGTCGGGTGCGCTGTCACACGGGTGGCAGTGATGGTCAGGGACCTCGACGGACCAGACCCGGGCAGCAGAGGCTGGCTCTGGGGACGTGGAACGTCACTTCTCTGTGGGGGAAGGAGCCGGAACTAGTGCGGGAGGTGGATCGCTACCAGTTGGATCTGGTGGGGCTTACCTCCACGCACAGTCTTGGCTCTGAAACCGTACTCCTGGATAGGGGTTGGACTCTATTCTTCTCCGGAGTTGCGCAAGGTGTGAGGCGTTGGGCCGGGGTGGGGATATCCCGGTGGACGAGAGGGTCGCCTCCCTACGCCTTCGGGTTATGGGGGGGAAAACTCTGACTGTTGTTTGTGCCTATGCCCCAAACCGCAGTTCTGAGTATTCGGCCTTCTTGGAGACCCTGAATGGAGCCCTGCAGGGGGCTCCAGTAGGGGACTCCGTAGTCTTGCTGGGAGACTTCAACGCACACGTGGGAAACGATGGAGACACCTGGAGAGGCGCGATTGGGAGGAAGGGCCTCCCTGATCTAAACCCGAACGGTCGTTTGGTGTTGGACTTCTGTGCTAGTCATGGAATGGCCATAACAAACACCATGTTCGAACATAAGGATGCTCATAAGTGCACGTGGTACCAGAGCACCCTTCCGGGTTATGTTATCCGGGAGGACTCCGGAAACAGTTGCAGGGTATCGAAGGACTAGAAGGGCCGTGTCAGAGGCAAAGCAGCGGGTGTGGGAGAAGTTCGGAGAAGCTATGGAGAAGGACTTTCGGTCGGCACCAAGGTGCTTCTGGAAAACCATCCGGCACCTCAGGAGGGGGAAGCGAGGAACCATCCAAGCTGTGTACAGCAAGGGTGGGACCCTGCTGACTTCAACTGAGAAGGTTATCGGCCGCTGGAAGGAGCACTTTGAGGAACTCCTGAATCCGACTAACACGCCCTCTATGGTTGAGGCAGAGCTGGAAGCTGATGGGGGATCATCGTCAATTTCCCTGATGGAAGTCACTGAGGTAGTCAAACAACTCCACAGTGGCAAAGCCGCAGGGGTTGATGAGATCCGTCCAGAAATGCTGAAGGCTTTGGGTGTTGAGGGGCTGTCTTGGTTGACATGCCTCGTCAACATTGCGTGGAAGTCTGGGACAGTGCCTAGGGGTTGGCAGACCGGGGTGGTGGTTCCCCTATTTAAAAAGGGGGGCCAGAGAGTGTGTGCCAACTACAGGGGTATCACACTTCTCAGCCTCCCTGGTAAAGTCTACTCCAAGGTACTGGAAAGGAGGGTTCGGCCGGTAGTCGAACCTCTGATTGAAGAGGAACAATGCGGATTCCGTCCTGGTCGTGGAACAACAGACCAACTCTTTACTCCTGCAAGGATCCTGGAGGGGGCCTGGGAGTACGCCCATCCGGTCTACATGTGTTTTGTGGATCTGGAGAAGGCATATGACCGGGTCCCCCGGGTGATACTGTGGGAGGTGCTGCGGGAGTATGGGGTGAGGGGGTCACTTTTGAGGGCCATCCAATCCCTGTACGCCCAAAGCGAGAGTTGTGTCCGGATACTCGGCAGTAAGTCGGACTCGTTTCCCGTGAATGTTGGCCTCCAACAGGGCTGCGCTTTATCACCAATCCTGTTCGTGATTTTCATGGATAGGATATTGAGGCGTAGTCGTGGAGGAGAGGGGTTGCAGTTCGGTGACCTGAGGATCTCATCGCTGCTCTTTGCAGATGATGTGGTCCTTATGGCATCATCGGTCTGTGACCTTCAACAGTCACTGGATCGGTTCGCAGCCGAGTGTGCAGCGGTTGGGATGAGGATCAGCACCTCCAAATCTGAGGCCATGGCTCTCAGCAGGAAACCGGTGGATTGCCTACTCCGGGTAGGGAATGAGCCATTACCCCAAGTGAAGGAGTTCAAGTACCTCGGGGTCTTGTTCGCGAGTGAGGGGACAATGGAGCGATAGATTGGCCGGAGAATCGGAGCAGCGGGGGCGGTATTACAGTCACTTTACCGCACCGTTGTGACCAAAAGAGAGCTGAGCCAGAAGGCAAAGCTCTCGATCTTCCGGTCGATCTTCGTTCCTACCCTCACCTATGGTCATGAAGGCTGGGTCATGACCGAAAGAACGAGATCACGGGTACAAGCGGCCAAAATGGGTTTTTTCAGACGGGTGGCTGCGTCTCCCTTAGAGAGGGTGAGAAGCTCAGTCATCCGTGAGAGACTCGGAGTAGAGCCGCTGCTCCTTTACGTTGAAAGGAGCCAGTTGAGGTGGTTCGGGCATCTAGTAAGGATGCCACCTGGGCGCCTCCCTAGGGAGGTGTTCCAGGCACGTCCAGCTGGGAGGAGACCCCGGGGAAGACCCAGGATTCGGTGGAGAGATTATATCTCCTCACTGGCCTGGGAACGCCTCAGGATCCCCCAGTCGGAGCTGGAGGATGTAGCCCGGAGAAGGGAAGAGTGGGGTTCCTTACTGGAGCTGCTGCCCCCGCGACCCGATCCCGGATAAGCGGTAGACGATGGATGGATGGAGAAGACATCCTGTGCAATGTCTAAGGGATCAAACCTACAGCATCAAAAATACATGTTGTATTTATAATTTATATTGTATACAATTCTACCATAATCTATCTAAACCCTTAATGCTGTGCTGACAAAGTGAATTGTTACCTACTGTAACACCCCAAGTTATCTCTTTGTAACATAAAACGTCTCAGTAAAGAGGCAGAAACAATCTGACAAAGGAAAGAGGGGAAAAGCTAGTTAAGATATAAAAACCAATTCATAAAAAAAAAAGAATAATCAAATACTTTACTCTGCAGGAACCATGAGAGAGACAGTTCACAAAGTTAGTATCCTCAGTGGACTAATGAATTAAAATATACCATATGGAAATGTGTACATTTCTATTTGGTCAACTGTAACACGACAAACATATTATTGGATCATTTAAATGCAGAGTTTCAGGATTCTGTACAGAAGTTATCTTTGGAATACACAAGGAGATAAATAGTATGGCTATAAAAAGGTTAAAAAATTAATCTATTTCTCGGAGATGTGTCTTACCTGAGCAAGTTTCATCATCATATGAGCAAAGACGTGCAGGAAGCCCACAACAGCGTCCCACAACCTGCTGTGAGCCAGAGACTGCTGGTTACCAGTACAGGGGCCCTGACAAACACAGAAACACAAAGTGGAAAATGTAGAAGATAATCCTGCTTTCATCATGTTCGGAGAATATTTCAACATTGTCTTGTGTTTCATGGTAAATGTTCTGTTTTGTATTAGGAGGTTATTTTCAGTGGGGACAGAAGTTTAAAATCTAGCTTCATGGTTTCACTTCATTGACTACAGTGTCTTGTTTTGGTTTGTGTGATTGTTTGTTAGCTTGACTGGGTTATGATTTGTTTTCCTCATATCATAACATTTAAGTGTTCAGTATGTCAAAAAAGTAAGTTTTATAAGTATATGTTGGCATTCCTGTATGTCTTTGCTTTTCATCTCAGTTTACCCCATGATGTGGAGAAACCTGCGGACTCGGGAGGGCGTAACATGCAGTGTTCATGCTAACCCCCTACAGAGTCCACCCTCCAACCAGTGGGTGTTTGTATGGCAGTGAGTTCATGATCCCTCACTGGCTTCCACTAAGCTTGAGGAATGTAACAGGAATTTAACCCCTGGAGCCCCCTTAAAATCATGTTTTGTATTATAATGTATTCTTACCTGGATATACTCCGTCAAGCTGTTGAAGACCTGCTTGGCCACAGTCATTGCTTTGGAGAAATTCCTCTTACCAGGTTCATCAATAATGTCTTTTCCTGAGTAGTACCAGTAAAAGTCACTGATCGACTCCTGTATACAGGATGGAGGAAGACAACATGATGTTACTTTTGAATTCAGATTTGCTGATAATGAAAGTATTTTTATTTAAATGTAGTCCAAGTACATTTATAAAATGAAAAAGTCATACTATTGAACAATAGTATTTGGAAGTAAATATAGGTGTGCTGGTTGACTAAATTTAGGACGAACAACAATTAAAAAATCTTCCTCCAGCCAAGGTGAAACTCATGCTGTGGAGATATAACATTCAACAACTAACAATTAAACAAATGTTTTATCAAAAGAAGGCTACAGTCTGCAGTCAGAGTGACCTGCAGTCGCAGCAGGTAGTCCACAGTGCAGATGATGATATTGATGGTAGTGGTGCTGCCTGTCTGAGTTCTCAAGTAGTTCTGAAAATCTGAAAACGGAAACAAGATTAACTTTAAACAGAGTTTTCAACAATTAAAATACCGTAATACCGCGTGGTAAAGACACTCACCATTATTGTGACCCTCACAAAGAAGCTGCAGGAAGCGGAAGATGTCGCACGTAAATTCATCGTCCGCCATCACTTTCTCATCTGGGAAGTGGAACACAGGAAATGCATATTAATGTCGTTGAAAAGAAAGTTTCACCAGTCCAGGTACAGAGTACTTGTGTTATGCTGTTAGAATACACAGCGGTAAACAACAATAAGCACGTTAGTTGTAATAAAGTGTTGTGTGTTTTACTATAATCCCTTTATCGCATTTAACATTACGATTTTATCCAGCATCACTGTGTACATATAGATTCTAGCAATAAAACAATTCAGTGGTAAATGTCTCCGTCTTAACAAGTTATCCATCTTTCAGTTCTAAAATTTTATTTTTGCACAACAAGTTAATAATTCTGCCGATGGGACAAATCAGCTTCTTACAGAATACAGTCATTATTGTAACTAGTGCCGCGATCTGTCCCATTTCTAAATATAAAAAAACATACTTTAAAACTGGGAATAAAAGTTAAATTAGAATGTTCTTCTTAGTTTATAACGCTAAATATGAAAGCAAACGACTTGTTAAAACAAAATAAACAGTGTTAAGATTATATTGTTACTGTGTTTATTCAGAATCAACACTGGTGAAATGGTGATTATGGTAATCTAACTTAACATTACACATCTACCGATACACACTAAACACTGCACGTGCAGATTCAGTACTGAAATATTATTGATGAGCAAAAATCTTAACTCCAACAATCGTTCAAACTAAAGCACAAAGTGTGTTCGTGATGACATTGATTGGAGTACTTTTATTTGTATATGCATGTTTGTGTCTGTGACTGTACACACGTGATCTGCAAAAACATTAAAATTGTAAGTACCACTTCATATCACTCCTGTTTTTATTAACATATGTTAGTGAACACCACAAAGACCTGAGTCCCCGCAGGAGGGAGGCTGATGCTCCCCCACTGCTCCCTCACCCAAACTGTACCTCTGTCTGGCACGAAACATCTTCCCAACAAAACTCAAATGGACGGCAGACGAAACACGTAATACGATGAAACAGACATTGGAATACACAGATAAATAAAGACGGGAAAACAGGAACTAACAGATATAAATATATATATAAATACAACTGGGGAAACATTCACAATGGTTGACAGTGAACACATAAAAACAGAGATAACTTCAAGGCACACTGTCATGCAGGACAGATCTACTGAACTCCTCAAACTCCCGGAAGCTTTGTAGGGGTACGAGTGATGGAGAACAAGACTACGTTGAAACCTTGAACTGTACATGTCTGGAGCGTACGGTCAAGGTGCTAACTTGATAATCAAATTGTTACACAGATAGTGGCCGGCAGTGTCTAAAGTGCGTCTACTCCTGGAGATTAAATGATCTGCGCATTTCTATAGTGGTCCCCGTAGGATATCACGTGACATGATATAACTATGTTTAAGTCAAATAACTGACGACTGCTTTAATTTAATAAATGTAATAAATGAATTCAAGCTTTTTTCACTGAAGTGTTGTTCTGTATAACCCATCAGAAAGTGTTATTATCCTATTTCACTGTGGGTAGTTTGGTAATATGTGTCATTATTCCACAACATGAAAATGCCGATTTTACCAGCGGTTATGACATTGAGGCCAGATAGGCAGAGTAAAGCTGGTGACTCTCTTTACAGCCATCAGAAGGCAGCACGTATCTCTCCATCTCCACTAGAGAAATTATGTCACTGTCAAGCCACAATTACACACGGCAGATCCGTCCCAAATCCCAGACAGTAAGTTTTCTCTGAGGAAAACTCTCCACACAGAGAGCGCTGTGACAATTTGATTGGCCATGATGTCACAGCCTATAATGCACCCACCTATAATAATGCATTCCTGCTAATCCCACCTCGTGCCCTCGCTGATTGGTCAGAACCACCGTGGTTCAGACACAGTTGCATTACTTGAAGCTTTACAAGATGGATTTTCACATCCAGGGTGAAAAGTGAACGTTGCATAATTCTCATGGTCAGTGCCTGAGAGCTGGCAGCCTGGTAAACAAAATCATCGTGCAACAACAACAACAACAACCGCGTATGTATTGTATGATCATTGATGGTAAAGATGTTTCCTTCTTACAGGACTTCAGCAGATTTTCATGTCTTTTTACTTGATTTCATTTGAAATCCCATCCAATACAAAATACTAATTTTACAGCTCTCTATTAGCATGCCGTCATAAACTGGCTGCTTGTAAACCTGTACAAGCACGCTCAAGCATTCTCAGATTTAATCATGAAAGGAACTTAAACAAAACAAAAAAGTGGCAGTCTGCAGAGGTTCATATTTTCTTATAACAACAAACTGATGCAAAAATGCAAAGGGCTGTGATCAGACAACGCAGTCAACGAGTACAAAATACATCTTTACAAGGTACACGATTCAGCAATAGTGCTGGAACCTTTTTTGTAATTGTATTACTGTTTAACAGTTTGCACTACCATGTGTTGTATTAAGGTCGTACTGTATACATTAAGCACGAGGCGGAGAGTATTGGGTGCAAACAAGTGACTAATACAATCAGCTAGAAAGCTCTGTTCTGTGTAGCAATTCAGCCTGCATTTTTCTCTGTTATCTTTTTTTGGTTTTATCAAATACATTGTTCTTTATGGTCCACTCTTTGTCACACATGAAGCTCAACTGATCTGAGTGTAACAGAATGGATGAGACAAAGGACTGGGGAGAGAGCCCTTGCTATCTCCCGTGGTAAAGCAGGATTAAATTAAAATGTTCACAGTTTAGGAATGTGAGGATTAATACCCAGTTGCTTTACACATATGGTCTAGCTGTGTGATTTGAATGATGTGAATGGGAGATACAGGAGAGATACAGTCCCTACTGCTGTTGCAATTCATTTCAGAGTTTCTAGGACACGGGGTCAGTGTAGCTCTCTACGATCTACTTGAGGGAACTGAGTTGGAGAGGAGGAATGAGGTTACTGCCATTCCTTTCCAATCAGTCATACGACAGTGTTGAAGTTACAGTAGATCTGTGTTAAAACACTCAAGGAGGGAAATCAAACATTACAATCACTTGAAGAGATAAAAGGCAAAGATACAGTGCATAAGTGCAGCTACAGCAGCACGTGTATCACTGCGATAAGTGACTGTAAAGTTAGATTTCCCTGAGTCCTTGAGTGCGAAATGAAATGCATATTAGGGTCACGACAAGGAAAAGCCGAGTCAGGTGATTAAGAGCTAAAAGGGACAGAGAGGACAGAAAGGAGGGAAAGATAGAAAGTAATTATATGAGACCATTTACCACGTTCTAGCTTCTTATCTGAGAACCGTGCGAGCAGCAAATTGACAGGTGGGAGAGATATGAGTATGAGGGGTAAAGGGTTGAAACGGGCAAAGTGAGCGAGATGTGGGAGAGAAACACAAAGTTACACGCAGTTTCATACATCAATAGTCAAAATGCTGTGACAAGAATGTCGCGGCTCTAACACTTGAAACACAAGAATAGGCTACACACCGGAGGCAGAAACATGTCAGATTACATCACAAACCAACAGACAATGACGTAGGAGAACAGAGATGTGGCTGTCTGTATGACAGTGTGTGAAGGGAAGAAGATGTAGACAGTACTCACTAGTGCCTTCCTCTGAAACCATCCCAAGGCCCTCAGCCTTGTTCTGTCTCTCAAAAGCATTCAAGTCCAAAACGCTGTCAACATGAGATATTCAGTCAGTGTAACAATGTAAAATCCTACAAACTGTACTTCCAACGAGCCCTTCTCAAAGCAATGCTTAGAGTAGAAGGGTCTTACAAACCTCAACAATCAAAAATACGAGAGATTAACAACAGAAATGCGTTACAGACCTGCAGGTCTGCATCAGAGCCTGAACGCTAAGGAAGAATCCCACATCCTTTTTATCCTTCAGATAGTCCAGCATTCTCTGCACACAAACAGGAAGACAGAAAAATAAAGAGTAAGACGGGGGTAGTGTTGTCGTTAGACTGAAGAATACAACATTTAGTTGAGGTATTTATTCCAGCTTTCCAATTCAAATATCTAAAATGTATGTAAATCTCTCCTAAGGTCCGTTTACCTGCTGTACATCACAGTTGCCTCCATTGAGGATGGAGATTCCCAGTTTGAGTGTGGAAGAAACCATGACTCCAGGTTCGCCTGAAATAAAAGGAGACATCAGTGCTGTGCGACAATTTGTAGTTTTCTCTCCTGTGTTTTCTCCTTGAAAACAGGTGAGAAAAAGGGTTTGCCAGGATAATCTTTCTAAGTTCCTTCAAAGAGATTTTTCATCTGTGAAGCTTCTTTCCTTAACTATTTGTGGTTGTAATACTCATGTTGGCCACAAGAGGCAGACGTGCACCATTAACCCAAGTTCCTAATAGGAACAAAAGCATTCAGTTTTTCTTCATGGGGATTTTTAATTTCTTCACGCACTCTTTTTCCCAACACAGGGGAAAAAATTTATCTGAGAAAAATGATAATGCAAAACCGTTTTATCCACAGAATAAGGTCCTTATTTTTTTTTCATGCTCCTAAATCACAGGTGAGAAAACTATTTAGATCAGACAACCTGGATCATCAGATTGTTTTCTAACTTGACTCTCTGTATCGTTACACAGCTCAAAAAAGTGACCTATTTGTTACAGATTAGCCCAGATGGGTAATTTATTATTCATGTGGATAAAATAAGGATAGCCCAGAGTGAAATAATTCAACATGACAAAAATGTGTGTGTGTGTGGTTACAGCAGCTACCTTTACAGGCACTGATCATCTGCAGCACCATCTCTGCAGCCCCGCGGTTGTGCAGACGGGACTGCTGGTACAGAAGTCTCTGTTTCTCCATCTCTTTATCCTGTGGAGCAGAGCAGGAAGGACACAGCTGTAACCCTGCCAACCGGGACTGCACTGCCCCCCGAACTCACTCGCTCACAAACACACACACACACACATCCTCATAGTTTTATCCTCATCCAGACTGCACACAAAGACTTCTAATGAAGCTAAAGCTGATGGCGACACACAAGACATCAGTTTTAATTAACAGCGATATTAATCTAGCAGCTAGCTCAATTAGCATAACATGATGATTTTAGGAGTAGTTAGATATATGAAGTTATTTTTGACAAATAACTTGTGTATCTCATCAGGCCTGTCCTAGTAGTGAGATCGCCAGATTTGGCACTGTGATATCTCTAAGGCCAAGATGGCATATAATTGTATTTCCCAAAATTCTCTTCAGGGTCCTGAATGAACCTAATACAATAAAAAACAATTGAAAAAAAAACACACACTGCCTTGGAGATGGACACATGTTGACTCAGGAGCTGGCTGCAGCACTGGCCCTTTAATAATAGAAAAGCCAAATCTAAAATACTAAAACTCATATTGATTCTCACAAAGATAGAGATACAGGAACACACACACACACACACACACACACACACACACACACACACACACACACACACACACACACACACACACACACACATATTCTCTTCCAATGGAACACAATGTGTGTTAGTGATGGAGACAGTTAGTCCAACGCGTGACATCTTCCAGAGGTAGTAAACATTCGATGGCAGCAAACATTTCTTCCCAAGGCATACCACACATTTCACACATTCTTACGAGGAAGCAACAGCAGTCGTTTGAGTAACACAGCATGCATAACCTGCTTTCAACAGTACAACTCAATGTTGATCTTAAAGCCCTACAGTGAAGCTAACCTACAGCAGCATCACGTGGTCCCTGTCTGCCTTTACGTTTAACCACAGGACACTACCTGTAAGTCTGTGAACCTGAGCTGACGTTAAGGTATTTACTTGAAGTGACTAAATGAGTGTCATTTAGTTTTTCAGCACACTGGACTTCTTCATTACAAGTTCCTGCTGTAAGATACTCATTTTGGATTTACTTAATGCAACATAACACGTTTTGGATATTGATAGTTAACATTCTAAATTCAATTATGTGAATTACAGATGTTGAATTAATAAATAAAAACACAAATTAAATTACCTGGAAAACAATCATTTGAAGTAAATAAATTGTATTATTTACTTGCAGATATTGTTTACTGTATATAACATACATAAGGTAGAGACCGGTTATGCAAATATTAAAATGATTATATACTTCACAATATTACACACGGTGTAATACTATATGATCCTTCTTTGTTGCCGCTACATAATACAGCACTCTACTTCTATGCCTCTGTACTGTACTTCACTGTCCTATATTATATTACAATAAACCTTTTGTGACAAACGATACACTATATCTGATATTATCAACCATCCTCTTGACAAAAGAGGTTAGATTTGACCCACCCAATGCACACCATGCGTAAAGCCCCACCCAAAGCACCCACAACTGAAGCTACCCCTCCCTCCGCCCGCCGCCCCCCTCCCTTGTAAGCCTGACTGAAAAAATAATGTGGAGCAACTTTTCTCTACTTACAGAGGTTCTGCTCATCTTTCGAGCACATGATGTGTCTTTGTGATGAGTGAAAAGAGATTGTGTGAGATTAAGGGTCTGAGTGTGTCTTGATGTGTGTCAGTGTATGTGTGCATGAGTGTGTGTTGGGTTTGGGACAGTGTATGTAAGGCTGACTGTGCAGGCTTTTACTGTAGTCCTTGGTGAGCACAGAGAGGGAGACTTGTTAACATTGTCCAATTCAAAGTAAAGACAAACAAAATCAGTTACTTGCCAGTTGTTAGATTTCAAACTGGAGTTATCAGGTGAGTCCATATGTGTGAACACAGCCCAATTAGCAGGTGAGTAAAGGAGGGTGTGAGTCAGGGAGGGTGATTCAAGCCTTGGAGAGACTGACCACAGACACACAACATCAGCTCGAGAGAGCTGGTTCCACTGAAACCTGCTGCATGGCTTGGCTTGATAACTGTTATTAGAGTTTCCAGTATAGCTGCTTCATTAAGTCTTGGATGACAACATCACATTTCTGAGCACAAATCAGGAACCAAAAAAGAATAGTAACGATGCATAAAGAAAGTCCCTCTAAATGAGAATCAACATTGAACTCATTAATGGAGTTCTTGAAGGAATACTTCACCCCTAAAATGATCATTTGCATATTAAATACCCTTTGTTACTTTGAATATGTGGAGAAAACTTAGCGGTGAAAGAAGAATCCAAAAACAGAGAAACTTCTTGTCCACGAGTTCCATAAGGTAAAATGGACAAATGATCATTTTGTGGGTGACATTTATTTAAAGTTAATCAGGAGATTTGAAGTGCACATGGTTGTAATGCTGCCATGGATCTCTATACCTACAACATCACAGTGTCCAAGCCTGGCTTTTGAGGAAAAACAATACATTGAGATATTCATTCAAATTAGCAGTCCTACTAAGGGGTTGATTTACTTAGATGATCAGCCCCACGTGAAGATTATAAGACAGCAGATGTTTTTTGGCTCTCAGAGTTTCAGCAGTTTGGTTGTACTTTGGTATTCTTGCCCACTGACTGACTGACAGCTCATTTGCTGTAGTGTTAGTCAATCGACCAATAAAAATAAAGAAGCACATCAGGCTTGGAAATTGTGATTCTGAAATTGAACACCTAGCAAAGAGTCCGTGGATTGTTCTGACCTGGGTTTCATTTTTGTTGTCTTTAGCTGCACCGTCTCTCTGTACTCAAGTCATGCAATTTAGGAAAAGAAACAAATGGAGTCCCTGTCATTATCCGACTGGAGGGCAGAGTCCAGCAAAGGCATGCACAGGTCAGTCCACCGTAGCAGGAAATAGACAAGTGGTGTGAGTGAACGTGAGAAAAGAGAGGAAGAGAAAAAAGAGAAATGTTGTGGTGGGGGGGTGTGCCGAGTGTGATGTGGTGGTGTTGTCACTCGTGGGGAGTTGCTTCTCCGCTGACTCCCTGTCTCCCTTCCCCTGGTCCCCCCCCATACCATCTCTGTCTGTCGCACCTCAAAGGCTGGCTCCTCCCCCTCCTGTTCTCCCCCTTCGTCCTCCTCACCAATGTGGCAGCTCTGGAGGGAGATGACAGCAAGTCAGGGATCACATCTGTATTAGCAATCTTAGGACAAATAGCTCGACGTTTTGTGAAATAACAAATTCACTTAGGATTTTACATTTTACTCTGTGACAAACGTTTGAATGAATCACCATTTTACTGCCTTATTGTCATGTCTCGTGCAAGCTTAAACATTTATGTGCCTTGAAGTTAAAGGCAAGTAAACCATTATCAGGTATATTTAGGGTTAATGTTGGGTACCTAAAACAAGTTTTTGGCAAAGTTTTAGTTCAATCAACCCAAATAGTGTTGAAGGCAAATGTACTGTACACTGTGTTTCTATCATTTATAATGCGCAAAGCACACAATATACTTCGGAAGACATTGTGCTGGAGATGCAGCTCACTGACTGTCTTACCTTTGCCATAATATCAGCATAAGACATATAGAGATGGTCAACGTCCAGTTTACTGTAATGAGAAAACACATGACAGAAATCAACAAGTCCCACTGAGGAGCAGGTCGCAGAGGGGAGCCGCAGAAGAAGCAAGACGCTCTTACCTCTTTTCTGTGAGAGCTGTGCGGCTGAAATGAAGAATCAGCTGATGAAGGGGGTCAGGCTTTGTCTCAGTCTCCTCTTCCTCTTCCTCCTCTTCCTCCAGGGATTTCTAATTATTGGACATAACATAAATCATGAGAAAAACCTTAGAATACACTATTGACAATATACTATTGATTCAGATCTTCGGTCTCAGAATTACAGGGAGCTTGACTTACTGATAAGTCGTCAATCATCTTGTCCTCAAATGAGTAACCCTCAGTCTCCAACCAGTTGCGTTTGTAGCCGTCCAAGAACATGTTGGTTGCCCTGTGCCTGTGAGAGGAGAAGTCATTGAGTTGTAATAGCTCATGTAAAGCCTTCTGATTTGTTTTATAGATAGTTTTTTATTGGATATGAAGGGAATCATTACGCAGGGACGTTGTACAGGGGCGTCATCCTGAAACAGGCCACCACCGCCCTGCGACGCTGTTTGGACAGCAGCTTGTGCCACACCATTTTCTTTGACTTGTAGGGATGCTCCGTCTAAAGCAAGAGATCAATGTCTACTGAACAAATCCTTCCTGAGAATGTGCCCTATTTTATTTTTTTGCAAAAGCTTAATAATGAATACACCTTGTATACAGTCATGTGTGTTTGCTTGCAGACCACATGTGCCTATACTCACCACCTCGATGTGGTAAAGGACAGAAGACACCTCTTGTACCCTTTTTACCACTTTCTCAGGGTCCTCGGCATCTTCAGCCTTTCCAGACATCTCCTTATAAAGAGACATCTGCCAGCGCATAGCCGGGTCCTCCACCTAAAACCAAAGGTCAAATATGTATAATGCGTGTTAAGATATTTACAAGGGAATTTGTATATTTATTTTTCTTCTTTAATATGTAAAATAATGAAAAAGGTGTACTCACCTTGCCTTGCAGATGCAGATTGTTGTGCAAGAACTCCCTCACCTCTTCATCCGTGTCTTTCTACAAGGAAGAGACCACGATTCACATTCACAACTTATTAGTTCACTCAAGACAATCATATATATCAAAAACAAACACTGACGCTGATATACTCTATAAATCTAAAGCACTTGATTCAATCTAAAAATGGAAAAATGTGCCAGTTTTTCCATGTTGGGACAAAATACGTTCAGCCAGTTGGTTTCAAACACATCATAGTACCAGTGAGTATCTGATTTTGGCAAGATTGATGAGCTCCTGGTCTGCAGGAGAGCACATGTTGAGGCCGATAGGAAGCATCTTCTTTAGTGCAGCTACGATAAGTGAGGTCTGCACAGAGTAGCGATCCCCCCGTCGCTTCTTCTTGGTACGCTCCTGCTCTGAGCCTCCAGACTAAAGAAAGAAAGAAAGAAAAGTTCAAATCGATCCATCACTTTTTGATTTACAAGCCCTTGCGCCTCAAAACGTCAAACATTTCGTCTTCAGAATTCTTTTTTTTTTTGGAGAATATTGAACAAAAGCAGTAATGACTGCCTCTAACACACAACATCACAGGAAATTGACACAATGGGATGACAAGAAAACAAATGCTAAGTAAGATTTTATGCACAATCACAACATGCTGATAACGTGAATCGACAGCGAAGTGAAAGTAATTATTCATCAGCTTAAATCAGACATTTTCTTGAAACCATCAACTCCTGGTGGGATATCAGGTGCTTCACTGCTGCGTCAGATACAGTCGTTACGCACAATGCAGCCTGGCTGTTAGTAGTGCAGTGGCTAGAACAGGGCACATTCTGTCCACTGGACAGCACAAGTCTATGGGGTCGGCTCCATCGCCCTGGAGCTCTTCTCACACACTCTTGTCCTGAGGCTGCCAATGCTCATTACTGACTGTTGTCTGGCCTCACAGCAACCCCTCTGCCCTCAGTGCAGTGTGGTCAAAACTGCTCTATGGGCAGAAAGCGGCATTGTAATGATCAGGTAACAGAAGCTTACCACAGTAATGCCCATTTGATAGCCAAGGAGAGGAGGTTTTCTTATTTATCTTACAGCAACTACGAAGTAAAACCATCAAAACAGTGATTATTCAATGATTGAACTATTTGATGGGGTCAATGAATTGAATGACATGGAGGGACGAGTCCAGTTAGTAAATATGATGGCTGGTGATGCCGAGCTTTCAGTTTCCACCCGATAAATGCTGCTGATGGACCAAGTGAATTGAATGGTGACAGCAAGGGATGGTATGGCTTGTGAAGACAAAGCCGATGATAATATTGAAAAGAGAAGAGTCTCCCAGCGCAGGAATCTTTTACCACAAGAGCTGAAAGAAATCCCAAGCGTCAATAACAACATTTCAACATCACAGATGGCACAGTAGCATGGCCTCCACAACTGTATCCGACAGGGACGATCTAAAGGCAAACTGTTTATTAATCAAAGAACAATAGGGTGATGGTGCTCGGCTGCAGGAGTGCACACTCCAAATTACAGACACAACTGCTCAACCGAGCGCCATGAAACCTCTCAGGCCACTACGATCTACAGCAAAGAGCTTTCATCAAGCCGCTCCAGACCCCTACTCACACACATACAAACACACACATAAAAACATGAGACTCACGTCACTAACACACGCACATTCACACTCTATATCACAAATATTTCCCACTTACAGAAAACATTCGTAAAATAAGCAGTTTCAACTAAATCTCCTTTAGGCAGTATGATCTCAACCACACAGTAGGTATGCATTATTGTAACATTGCTAAGTCTATTGTAGTCAATTCTTTACTGAGAGTAACTATGTGTTTATAACCCTGTTTGTATGTATGCATGTGTGTGTTTGAATATTGGGGTCTGTGTGTAAGAAGTGCGGTAGTCCATGGGAGAGCTTGATGAAATGCCTCCCAAGAGTCAGGGTGCCATGCGATCAGCACAGTGCTCGTGCACAAACACAGTCTAACCTCTCCATCTCCGGCCTAGTGGCCCAGCGTCCAACCCCGACACAGGATATAAGGAGAAAACACAGTTAGCGACACTCCTACTACTGCCTAAACACTATGTACTGCCACTTACATTGTTCTGGTAAAGACTGTTATACGTTATAGTAGCCTGAGAGGCAAGTCAGAAATATTTTTTATCAAAAAGATCAGATTTCTTTTTTACTTGCCTCTCAGGTCTTCCGTACGTTTACTCTAACATTACTAGAAAAGTATTATTATTTACCTAACGATCTTATTCATATCAACTTAAAGGAAAGAAAGATAATAACAGCTGAGAATAGATCAAGAGGGGTTTTAATTTTAAATGGTTTACCGCTTGGAATGGGTGGTGTTAGTGAAATACAAAATGATTAGAGTTTAGTTTCGTAATGTGTTACAACTCAAGATATGGAGTAAGTGAATAAAACATCTAATTAAGTAAAAGGTTATGTTTTTCTCTGCCATTTGTCTACTTGTCCACTCTCACCTTGCTCATCTTGCTCTTACTGTCAGCAGTCAGGAAGGACATGTTGTTGATCTCATTCATCACCACAAAGTTCTGCTCCTCCCTCTTAAAGTTCTATAATGAATAACACAAAGAAAAACGTTAGATGGAGAAGTAAAGACAAAAATCACAAAATATTTTTAAAAAGAACTCTTTCAGAAAAGACCACAGAAAACAGAACGACTCACATGGGATTTGGACCAGAAAATGAAGACCTCTCCCACCATCCTGAAAAGTTCCTCTGCATCTGGGTCTGGACAGGTCAACCATCTTGCCCTACAGACACAGCAACGACGTGAAGCACTGATACATCTTTTACAGTCAAATATGTGGTTTGATCCCCACATCAAGTACGCTAATAGTGTGTCCATCGAAGTCTTCTTAAAGAAGAACAATGCTCACTGATTGTAGTTCACTCAGGAGAATTGTGTCAACTAAATAATAAATTGTAATACAACAATATACAGCAATAATGTCATTGGTTAGTTCAGATACCTGTTGTTGTCCACGTAGCGGATGAGCAAGGGGTAGAGAGCATACAGGTCCCGACACAGTACAGCGAACTCATCTCGGATGGTCCCATTTTCACTGTCCAACTCTGTCTTTCCCTCCATGCGCAGCTGATCCTCCTCGGCCACGACCTTCCCTGAACGCTTCTTCAGCTTTTCCATGGTGGGGATGAAGTGGGATTTAAGCATCTCTGGCTTAGCCCTGCTGACAATGGGCTGGGAGAACACTGGACAAGAGGTAAACAGGAAGCAGCAGTAAGAGTCAGCGTAGCCTTCTCCAAATATGACATTTACAAAATTGGTTTTCTAAACTCTATAATGCATGTGCTGCTTGCATGAAAAGCAAAACTCACTATGAACCAAACCACAAAGGACTTGAAATAAGAACGTGGCCTCTCACTGATACTTGGAAGTTGCCTGACAAGCAACAGCATGGGTGGTAAAATCAGAGAAGTCCAATTGAGAACCATCCTTTTTTCCTAGAAGAGCATGACCCGCCCCACTCTGCCTCTGATTGGCTTACCATGATATTCTCACCCTAACCCTAACCAGTCCATCCAGCAAAGGCAACAAGTACTAGCCGGTCAGAGGCAGAGTAGGGAGGGTCATGCTTTTGCCATCCTAGGAAAAACTAATTTGCGTCCTCCACTATAGTGATGACGTCTCCCATCACCTGAAAGCCTTGTGGCTTATTCTGAAACTTCTGCTCACTGACCTGCCAATCTCTTCATCCAGGACGCCTCATCTATACCCAGGTTGTTAACCACAATCTTCATGATGCTACCCAGCAGCTGGTTAAGCTGCTCGGAGGTGATAGAGGTGCAGATCTGTCCCTCCTGCTCAGGGAAATTCTCTGGGCCCCTCTCCCACCAGCGTGGGAGATAGTTACACAACATGGGCAGGGTGATCTCAATCACATGGGGCATTTCTGTGTAGCGAGCCCCAGACTCAGCCAGGTCATGGATCTCCTTCAACAGGATCTCCAGCTCTGGGATGTCCGTGCACAGCTCCTCCACTTGGTTCGGAAGACCCAGAACTGAGGAGGGGGAGAGATGAAATAAAAGGTAAGGAAAAAATGCATCATTAACATATTCTAATAATCTGAAGATTGTTAGGGTAATGTAGTGCGAAGACGAGGGAAGAATGCTAAAAACCCACTGGTTCTCTCTCTGGGAGTCTTGGTGGTGTAAACAGAAAACATGTTGAACTCATTCAGTGAAGGCTCGAGGAAGGCAACTGGCATGGCAGCTGCTAAATGGGCCAAACACTCGCCAAGAGCTGGTCGCTGTCTGCACAGAAGAAACAAACAACAAAAACTTCATGAAGTGTACATAAAAGCAAGTAAAAATCAATGCATAATCAATCTATAAGAAGCACACATTAAAGGCTGCGCAGTGTTTCGTATGGTGTACAAACTTCTAATTTGAGGCTGTATAAATTAAATGAACTTGATAGTCAAATCCAATATAAATGCAAATTGTTGAAGGAATTGTTGTTTTTCGACTTCCTTGGATCCAAAGGTCTCTACTCACTTCTCTACATGTGGAGTCTTCACTGTGCCCAAAGAGTAGATACTGCACATTAAACGGTAGCAGGATATCTGCAAGTCGTCCACTGAGGATGTAGAGAAGAGAAGCATTAGCTTTGAGTCACTGAGTCGAGAGAAGTGATGAAGCGGTAATTCAAAAGAAGAGAAGCACTTCACTCACACATGACGTCGTCTCCAAACTGGTGCTGGGCGATGTGGTCGAACAGTGAAGTGAGGACTGGCAGCAGGGCATTGGTGGTGTAGTTGATGTTCTGGGACACACCCTTAACCTACAGGAGCACACACAAATACAGACATCAGCTCACAAGGAAGGTTAAACAGGGGGGAAAACAGAGCAGTATGGTGCTGCCTCTGACCTGGTTTCGACTGGACACTTTGCCCAGTTTCAGATTCTCAACCATCTTTTCTATGTCATCTGCAGCACTCTCAAAGAACTGGCGCAGGACAGCCTTAACAATCTCAGGGCCTGATTTCATAACAGTCCTAGAAAAGGAGGACACACAAGTAAAAACAAAATAAATATATACATATATGTATGTATTCCTGTTGTGCTGAGGATATGATATGAATACATTGTGAGTTACCTGGCGTCCAGTGATCGTGAGAGGATGTGAAGACAGTTTACAACTGCACCTGCATCTGTTCCTGAAAACAGTACAGCAAAGATGTGTTGTCAGAGCTGTCCTACTGTACAAATCCACTTTCTATAACACCTCAATTTATTGTAAAGGACAGATATATTCATAATAAGAGAAGTAAATCTTAGAAGCACTAGATTAAAAACAGAAAACAGGACATACAGTTACAGTAAAGCATGTTAAACAACAGTGACCAAACTCAAAATTACATTAAAACCATGTTTTGTTCTAATCACAGATACTGTCATTACATAACTGAGACAACTTAAAGGGGACACATTATGAAAAACTCACTTTTTCAGTGCTTGTGCACAGTAATATATTTGGGTATCTGGAGGGCCTAGTAACCTACAAACTGTGAAATAAGACAACCCAGTCTGTTTATTGTGGGCTGCCTGTCAGAAAACAAGCCATTTACATGTGGCTCCTCTTCCTATGTATCTGCACCGACGGCTTGAGAACTACATTTGCTCACATCCCAATCAGAGCAGACTGGACTTTTTTGGGAGGGGGGCTTAAAGAAACAGGCACTAAAATTAAGCATTTCAGACAAAGGTATATATATATATATTACTATATATATATATATATATATATATATATATATATATATATATATATATATAACTATATAACTATATATATATATATATATTATAATTAATATTATATTATATATTATATATTATATATTATATAATATATTATATTATATATATATATTATTTTTCTCATACTGTCTGTCTAAATATATATATATATATATATATATATATATATATATATATATAGTTATATATATTATATATTATAATTAATATTATGTTATATTATATATATATATTATTTTTCTCATACTGTCTGTCTAAATATATATATATGTATATATATATATATATATATATATATATATATATTTAGACAGACAGTATGAGAAAAATAATGTGTTTTTGAACATTAAAGCTTCTAGTACAAACCGATAATTATTATTATTATGTTTAATAAAAATGAACCTGAACATGAGCATAATATGTCCCCTTTAAACACGTAACTATGGAACAGTTGAACATTATATTGCTATACTTTGCAGTTTGACTGCAGTGGTCGATCAGTTACAGTGGTGAACTTTGACCATCATGTACAATGTGATACTTGAGAGCCGAGCTAAAGGGCGCAGGCTCAGTGTGAAATGCTAGCCAGCGTCTACTGACCTGGTTACATAAGAGTGACGGACTATTAGAGACGCATGGTTGTGAAGGGGGATGAGAATGAGGATGAAGCATAGACTGCCTCATATAGGCCAGCTGAGAAAACCATGCATATTGCATTTCCCCACACACAAACTGGTATTTATAATAGAAGAGAGAGAAGTACTTCACACCAGGCACACACACAGTTGTATAGAAATAGCTGCAGGTGATATGGTGGACATGAAATATAAGATAATGTAATCTTAAAGTAAAATATTGTTTAGCTTGTATTACAATTTCCCTGATATTGTGTTATTAGTTTTGTAATCTACACAGCTTTCTGTAAAATGTCAATCTAAAGCAACCGAGCAATCATCTCCCTGTTAATGAACGTTTAGTTTTGTCCTGAATTGTGAAGCACTTTGTAAAGTCTGTTTCAATATGAGCTCTATAAATGAATCATTGCTCATCTCTGATGTTTAATAATGATGATTGAGATATCGCCACAATGATGGTTTGCAGATACATGTGATACATTAATGGTAATGGTGCTATAAATAGCCACAGCCCTTTATAACAGCTGTTCTGATGCTGTTGGATAAACTTGGTTAAATTGCACTTCTTTGTTGTTGTTCTCATTAACAGGTCTAACACATGGTGGAGGAGCACAGGTTATGATATGCAAACAAATGTTTAAGGGCGTCTCTATATCCATGCATGGCTAACCATAACCGTGGGAGTGTAAATGAGGCTCATGCACGAGCATCCAGCTCCACAACAATTGAGCGTAATAAATCAGTGTGGGTTTATAAATCGACAAAAAAATTGCATATTTCAGTATTTGTGCGCACACAGAGTTTAAGTCGTGAATCTTCACAGAGTTTTATGCATCTGGCCCCCGGTTGCAGGAAATATCAAAGCCAAGCAGAAGTTGAGCTTCAGTAAGAAGAAATGAGTGAAGAGTGCTTTGGAGGATAGAATCTGTGCAGATTAGTAATAAATGTGAAAGTAGGAAGAAAGATCTGGAGAAATAAAGAGAAATTAGACAGGAAAACAGATACAAAGGGACAGAGATGGTTACAGGGCATAATGCCACCATGCAGATTCCTTACCAAAGAGAGATACTCTGTGCCTCACCAAAGCAGCCAATTTACAGAAGATACTGAGGTAGGAGGATAAAAGAGGAAGGGGAGAGGGAGGGAGAACGGTACAGGGAAACAGGGCAGGAAAGAGGTTTGAGGTGACACAGAAAGCAAAAGGGAGATCAAGGTAATTGACTGGATATTGCACAATAGGAGAAAGATGGAGAGACATGGAAGAGGGAGAGGACCGACATAGTCACACAAAAGTGCTGTAAGAAGGGAAGGGTCGATGGGAAAGAGTTTAAGTCACATCATTCAGAGAAGAAACCAGTCTTTTTAATAACCTTTTCTAAACTGTCACTGCACATACCTCGCAATCATCTCCTTCTCCTTGTTGGAGGAATGCCCTCCACTACCCAACACTTTAGCAGGAGTGGAGAGGAAGTAAAGGCAGTGGTTCTTGAAGTACTGATTTACCAGGGGCAAGAGGATCTATTAAAAAACAAAAACAACCCAAGATTAAATATTTATTACAGAAAATAACAACTTCTTCAGAAACACACCATGGTGCCACTAAACAGGCTCCACGTCCCTAAGTTCATTAAGGGCAGCAGGCGAGCGTGGAGGCGTCTCCAAACCAGCATTTTTGGAAAGAATCTTGTATCTTAAGTGTATTTCACCAGAGCTGAATCCCTACAAAGGTGAGGATCTGTACAGCGTTCATACAGCATGACACAGCTCACCTTGGCAAAGAATTTGATCTCCTGTTCATGTGGTGATTTCTCCACTCTACCACTGCTAACCACAGCCTCTGTTAAAAAACAGAATTAAAAATTCAGTAAATGGTGCGCAATAAAAGTTCCCAAAAACGCCCATTAGAAGTCAGTACCAAGGTGAGCGATGAACTCCTGGGCGATGTCCATCCATTTAAGAAGCTTCTGGAGGAAGCCGTAGGCAAAACGCTTCTCAATGGAGGAAATGTCCTGCTCCATGTCCTTCAGTCCCCTGAGGATGGAGAGAAGACGGAAATTGTAAAATGCTCCAAATATTATTTATACAGTATATATTTTACTTTTCTTTACCATTTTCATAATTTGCTGTGTATCCTTGAGGCCATTTTCCACCCTGTTAATTTATAGTTTCTTGCCTTCCAAAATAAAATAAAAAAGACTTTTCCTTTGACACCATTTTCAGGAACATTTTTGGTAGGAACTCAAAGGAGTAAAGTAAGGTGAGCATTAACTTTTTTTCCCCCATTGTTCATGATGTTAATCCGTTTGTTACACTCTTAAAGCTCCACCAAATTAAGATAATTTATGATAAAGTCATCAAAAAAAACATATTCATATAGTTATAAAAGTTCTGTTTATGTGCCGGAGGTTAGCTAGCTAAATCTGGATCGCTAAGCTAAGTCAAACTTAGCTCAAAATGTTCCACAATGTTAGGTCGATAAACCAAGTAAAACTACATCCATAAGGTTTATTATCTGAGTGCCTGAGATTGGAACATATGTTTTCCTGACAGTTAAACATGTCACTCTTCTTATATAATGCAGAAAACTTGACAAATAAATCTCAATCGCCAAAAGAAAATCTGAGTCCGAATTGTTGCTGCATAACAGGAATGACCCAACTATCAGAGGAAACACTAATGTTACACTGAGAACTTCCTGCTCACCTTGTCACAGAATATCCATTGAGCTGGAGGAACTTGAGCATGTCCTGGGCCTTCTCCCTGTCCCTGGCCTTCTCCTTAGCCGTCAGGGTGTCATAAGGCACAAGCAAAGGATGGGTGCCAGCGCCTAACAGAAGTCAGTTTTGGACTCAACCGACTGCAAAATAGCCACAACCACTAGAAACAAACTTCTCAGATAAGAATGTGAAATAGAAAACCACTCTTACCCTTGGACTGTAGCTCCAACTTCTTCTTCCTGCCCCAGGTGTTGTGATAGTTCTCAGCCAGCTGCTCGGCCATAGACTGGACGGTGAGGATAAGAAAAGGAAATTGTCAGGCTCCTTACAAGTGTCGAAGCAAAACATGAGACCGATCAGTGCTGTGACAGAAAGATACACACCTGCAGCTCTCTGGACAGGGCCATTCCTACGATATCTATTGGCTGAGGGTTGTAGCCGTGACTGGGATCATAAGTGGCCTGAAGACAGAAGACACACCATGCAGAGAAATTATTCTCCATGTGAGGATTCAGGAGGTTCCCACTAAAACAATAACTGCTTTAATGTTCCCATTGTTTCACCCAGCTGAGTATTTGTAAATATTGAGTCACAAAAGACCAGTAAGAGATCCATCATTGCTTTTGTGTTCCCTTGTGTAAGAACCATCCTTTCCAAATAGGAAACACAGCATCAAACATTATTACCGAGTGTTTGTTACTCCTTTCTCTTGTACCTGAGCAGTTTGGGAGATCTTGCGTGTGACAGCCTTCTTCTCGACTTCCACCTCCCCGTCCCTGGCTTTATCCAAGGTCCACTCCCAGGCCAGCATGGCTTTCATGGATTCTTTGATGGGCCAACGATAAATCTCCTTGTCCTGAGAACCAGAGAGAACAGGACATAAAAATGAACAGGGGGCCTGTAAAGAGTATACTTTATTGTGAATGTCTTAAGATCTTAAACACATGGAATTACACATTAAAAAAAGTTCATGGCTCAGGAATACTGCTTTAATCTGATCTGAAACTACATTTAGGACAATAAAAACACTTTGTACCTGTGTGCAGATTATTAGGATTGAGACTGGACAGAAGGTTTCTACTCATTACCTTTTCAGAGAACGTTTTGTATGGCCGCAGCATTGGGTGAGTCTTAGCATTCTCATCCAACACCTCTCCGTAGGTCCAGTTGTTCTGAATCTGAAAATTGATTTAACCATTGAGATAATTATTACGGAGTACAACCGATTCCAAAAACAAACAAACAGGGACTTCATTTATATCTAATGATTTACAATTTTCACAACTGACCTTTTCAAAGGCCCATTTGTCATGAGTGTGCTCTGCGTACTTGTTGATGAAGGCGTCCAGCCTCTCTGGTATGATGGTGCTGTGAATAAATTAACTCCTATTTAGTGTGAGGTTATGAATTCAACAACATTCAATCGCTGTCATATGTGTTTGTTTGTTTTAGTTTGGTCCCTCGTTGTTTTATATTGTTATATCTATTATTACTCAATTGATTTATATTGTGTGTGTGTGTGAAACACTTTGTAACTGTGTTTTAAAAAGTGCTAAATAAAGCTTTGTTAACAGCCTAAAAAACAAGTTCAAATATCCAATTACAACTGATGATTGGCGAGTTCCTCATTACATGCAGAATCTAAACAAGCATCTTCCAAAGCATCAAGAAGAACAGAATGTGAAGTCACGTGTCCAAATTAAATGGATGTATTAATGTTTTGCTGTTGTTATATTTATAGCACCATTGTGCATTAAAGAACATTAAGTATTGATTTCAGTGTGAACTGTTTATGTACGGTCTTGTATTGTTCTGCTCACTTGGTGGTCTCCACTGGTTTGGGATCAAAATTGCCTTCAGCATCCACAGAGGCCTTCTTCTCAGTGTGAGAGGAGTAGGTGGCATCCACATAGTCAGGCGGGATGGCTCCTGCTATAGCACAGAGGCAGGGCATGGCGATCTTGAAGAGCTCGGCATCATATTTCTAGAGTTCGGATGACATCAGAGAAGTCAGGTTGATGATGCCACAAGCTTTGAACCTGTGTAATCATACAGTTTAAACACTGTGGGTGTGAGATTCATCTCTCACCTTGTGTGCCAAAGATTCAAAGATTCCCCAAAAGAGTTTACGAGAAAGATGTAGCTCCTCCTCTGAGGTCACCCCGAAATTCCCCCATCCGTTAGGCAAGCAGTAGTACTTCCAACAACGCTCATAGTGATTGGTCAACAGCTGAAACAATTCAATCACAAAAGAAAAGTTTTAATAAAAAAGATAAGATCTGTATATAACAATGCAATTATCGCTGTAATGTAATCCATGCAAAACACGGATTGGTTAGATTGTGTGTGTTACATTCATTTAGATTTCTGTTCAATATAATTGTAACCCTGTTATAAAATAAAATATAACAAATACAACAAATTAAATCGCAGGCTAACCTTGAGTGGCATCTTTGCATATTCGTTGAGGATGGGCACATCAAATACCAGTCGTCTGAGCAGATGCTGCAGCATGGAGGGTCGAAGGTACCTGTAAATATCATAAAAACGCTAAAAATGAGGAATGCACATGTTTCACATGGGATATTATTTATTTTATACACTTTCGGGGTCCTGTATAGTGTGATGCAGGAATGAGTTAGCATTTCAGCACATCCATAAAATACGTCACTAAATATTGCTTTCGTGAATTTCTGAAGCTTCTATGCGTCTTAAAAATGGTGGCTGTTAACAAGTGGCCTAATGAGACAACTAAACGCCATCACAAGTCCGCCTTTGGCTTATTGGTGGTGACGTGAAGCCATGCGACCTAGTGTAGATATTTTATTATCTAACGTTATCTTTTTACTTCTGGCGATTGCATTCATACTTCAAGAATGAAAAAAGTTCTGTTTATTTGTTAAGATTATCCCGGCGAACAAAACGTGTAAGTATCCTAAACGTTTATTGTCCACAGAGCTTATTTTCTGCAATAATCCAAAATCCAAAAGGAAAAATCCCACCGAGTTTTTGAAGCAGTGCGATGCTAACCTCCGGGTCAGCCTACAAAAATACGCTATCCCTGCACCACTCTATTACTGAGCCATGAGTTGCAAACTAAAATCAATAAATATGTATTATTACAATCATTCGGATGCTTAATTATCTTTAACATGTGTCTGAATAGAGAGACTGGGTTTAGTACTGACTTGCAGAGCGACATGAGGCACTCCTCTATGACGTCCCTCTGAGCCTTGGTTAAGGCTCGGCCGCGGGACAAGCGATAGATGGTGTGGAGCATGGAGTCGATCATGATGGCCCGGTGGTCCGTCCCAGCATACAGGGGGGCACACTTGGTGAGCAGAGGCAGAACAGCCGAACAGAGGTAGCGGTTCAGTGCTAAGGCCATTTCAGTCGTGCTGAATGCCAACTATAATCAGAGAGGAAGACAGAAAAAACATTTGTAGCAGTGCAGTACTTTGGAGACAGATGGATAGTGACTCACATCAACATACAGATTCCTGACATAGTTGACATTTCTTTTGTCTGTCCTTTCCTACTCACTGTGTCCAAAGAGGCTGCAGCTCTCATGTCAGGCAGGAAGCCAACCTCCAACACGTGAAGCAAGAAGTCCTGGTTGTCAATACCGTACACTCTATCGAGGAACAGCACCATGGAGGCCTTGTGGTCTGGTACAAAACTGGCTGACATCTTAGGCTCAATAATCTGACCATCTGTGGTTTGGACAAAATAAATCATATATGCGGGATGATGCCAAAATAAGTTCAACTATTGTACACTTCCATGATTCTGACTCAGTGACTAACCTTTGCCGTAGGCAGGAATCTGCACGGATAAGCTGATGACTCCCACCAGGTCCTCTATGGGCACCAGAGACCTCAGGATGGCCCTGATTCTCAGAGCTTCACCCTTGCCTGCTTGGATCAGCTGTAGATATGAACATTTAAGACATACTGTATGAGACTGACTACTGCTCTTCAACCACATACTGAGCCATCATGCCTGGAGGCTTAAGATAAATCAATATTGTGAAAAGCCGTTATACTAACATGCATCTCAGGAGCGCAGCGACCCAGCAGATCAATGAGGGCTGAGTAGAAGGACATGATGGCATTTCCCAGATGGACACGGTTCTCCTCGTGCTGTTCCTCACCACCAAACCTGCCAATCAAGAAAACCAGTTTTTTTTATTGGCTTTGACTAGCAGAGCTTAAAAACAAACAAGCCAATAAACAAATTCACCATTAATTTCTTTTAGATTGTTATTTGTATGTGTAAATACAAACTGAAAGGTGAATGAGCCTGTATCACACCTACTGCGCCATCACTTACATGAAGCGTCTGTCTTTTTTCACCGTGGGTCCATCTCTTGCTGGATCTTCTGAGATCTTGATGGCCTCCTCCATGGCAGCCAGCAGACCGTTCCCGCCCTCTCCTCGCAGGGCTGGGCCGAAGCACTCGGGCCGACGAATGAGAAGACGCACCACAACGTTAGCGTTCTCCTCCACGCTCTCTCCTGTAAGGTACAGGTGTGCAAAAGTTAGTGACAGTTACTTTCAACACAAAATAACAAGGTAATCCTCATAGCAGAGGGTGCTGACCGTTAACAAAGACAGCAAAGCGGAGGAAATCCAGGTATCTCTCTCCTCCACAGGGGTTCCAGCCGATGTCAGGGTAGCCCTTAGAAAGGAGCATTGGACACATCTGCAGACCGCAGCCAGCCAGGTATGTCACCACCTACACCGCCATGTGAGGAGACACCAAGAGAGATTATAAGATATCAAGTCCACTGTACCCTTTCATGTGTATTTTTCTTTCTTGTCATTTTCTTTTTTCTCAAACCATTTCCAGGTCCTGCTCTTGTAGAGCCAAGGCCAGCTCATTGTTGTCGATGCAAGACGCTGCAGCCACATCCAGAGGTGTGGATCCACGCATGCCTGCAAATGTAAAGTATTTGTTTGTTCTTCGCCTAATATAAAGGCTTGTTATTCTATATTTGTTTTGTTTTCTGCAGTAAGAGGAAACATTTCACAAGTATTCTGGTGATGGGGAAAGTTAAAATCTAATATTTACATCTTAACCTAACAATAAATACAGATAAATCCACTTTTAGAATAAAACACTGAAAAACAATTGCCCTATGTTTAGTGCAACAGTGTGATATGTGGCTGACACTGACCCAAGCCGATGCCACTGTTCTGCAACAGGTAGCTCAGATGGTCAAACATGGAGCGCTGGTTCTGTCGGCTGATACGACAGAAGTAGCACAGGAAACGACAGCAGTTGGTCACCATTTGGGGGAAACGAATCTCCTGGAGAGAAAAAGTGAAAAGATACGGTCTGTCTGCTGTGGGCCGTACGGTGCACACGCCAACAATAAGGTCGAGTGTCCAACAGGCCCCACCATTAGACTGGTGAGACTACATAAAACAGACTGAAAATACCTTGGAGTCTCCTCCTCCGCCCAACACATTGACCATCACCTCCATGACAGTCTCATGCATACCAAGTGCTCTCATCAGATTGGGGTGTTGGTAGAACACCTTGTTGTTCATGATGTTCCTGAAACAATGAGATTAAATACATAAATCAGATTCACTGCTTAGGTTGGGATGACACATTTGGAAAAATATTGCCGCTGGAGATTTTAGGGCAGGATGAGCTGGAAGCATTTCACAAAAATATATTACTAAAGGGAAAATATCAAATATCAAAATATGGATTTCAATTTCACATGTCCCATTTCTATCACAACTATAAGATAAGCATTACGAGAACATGTCATCCCACACACACTGACCCAATGCTCTGGATCATGAGCCGCTCCTCTTCTGGGCCCATCTGGACAATGAGCAGCGAACGTATCTGTCCCAAACACTCGAGTAGGTCCATGGTGTCCTGAACAGACACGGCGTTGATGGCGTAGGCTTTGGGCAGCGCTCGGATCAGCTCACCGAGGCCGTCGTACTGCCTGTGCAGCAGGCTGAACATCAGACGCACCAGCTCAGGGTTCTGAATGAACGACTCCTGGGCCCAGTGGATCATGGTGTGGGAGATCAGTTCCTGAAGGGTGTCTTGGTGAAGTGGACACAGAGGTACAGTATAGATTGTTATGGATATAATGGCAGATTTCAAAATGTTTTGGACTGATGTTGCCAATTAATCAAGTCTTTCAAATATCTAATTTGGTAACTCTTACTGGGTTTTGTTTCCTCCTCGACCTCTGGCTTTTCCTCCTCCTCCTTTTTGCGCAAGCTCTTGATCTTATCGACCAGACTGATGAGTCTGCCACTCAGTGAAGAGTCCACCTCTTCCTCCTCTGCCTCCTCCTCAATATGTATACCTGTGTGTAAAATGGGAATTCAGCACAAACTCTCAAAATTGACCAGCGGATGAAAAAACGATGAGCCCGGGGATACACAGGATCTTTACAGAACTCCTCACCACAGTGAAGCAGGAGGTCAGTGTGGAACTCAGCGAGAGTGTCCCGCACCTCCTCAGGCACTGGACTCAACTCATCCTCCGGACTGTGCTTGAAGTTGGTCAGCAAAAGAACCTTGAAGAGGAACACAGCAAGACGACACCATCAGAAATATGTTGTCTATTTGCTTCTTCTCGTTCGGCATGAGGCTTTTCATTTCCTAAAGTTTGTACCTGGTCATGTGGTGGTGAACGGAACTCGCGGGTCTTGCGTGCCGTCTCAGCAGCCGACATGGTGAAGGCTCTCATTAACAGGTTGTAACGAACGCGTTGGTTCTTCTGGATACCATTGACAAACTCGTCTGAATAGGCCACAATGGCTTCCACTCTGTGCCGCAGCTCGCAGTCGCAGAAGTACTGCAGGAGTGTGCACATCTGAGAGAGATAGGATCAGAATAAGATCGGATTCAAATTTAACAGATATAAACACTGTGCATATCAATAGCAGACAGTGTTTGAATATAAAACATAATGACCTGCAGTTTGACAGACTCTGGTAGCTTCATCTGGAGTAATCCCTCTTCCAGACCTTCCTCCTCTTCTTTCACTTCTGCCTCCACTGCCTCTACCTCCTTCTCCTCCTCTGCCTTCTCTCCATCCACCTTTCCTCCCTTGGCCTCTTCCTCTTCCTTCTCCTCCTCTTCTCCTTCCTCCTTAGGCTCAGTTGCTTCCTCCTTAACCGCTCCTTCTTCCAACTCTTTCAGCTCCTCCTCTTCCTCATCACCGACACCTTCGTCCTCAAGCTCGGCTTCAGTTTCCTTCTTTTCTTCCTCAGTTTTACCAGCTCCACCTTCCTCAGCTTTCTCTCCCCCCTCCTCCTCCTCCTCCTCCTTTCCACTGAAAACATTTGGATCGATCATCTTGAGGATGTGCTTGGAGTCCTCGTCGTTAAAGATGCCCATAATGAGAAGTGTACTGATCAGCTTCAGGATTGGGACAAAGTGGAACTCCACACTGCCTCCTACTGGATCCCGCATAGCCTGGCTACCATCCAGCACAGCCTCTGTTAACATGCTAATCGCCCTGGTCTTCAGCTCCTGAGGGGGAAAGATCAAAAATAAACAAGAGGAAACTCAAATCTACTAAAAATGTTCCAATGTTAACTGTCTCTTGTCTCTTACCTGCAGAGGGAAAATAGGACTAAGGGTGTACAAGTCGGGGTCCGTGCCGACAAAGTTGATGGATGAGAAATGCAGCTTGGGCCGTAAGCAGGTAGTTAGTCCGACACCGGGGAGAGAATGGGCCTTCTTTGCATCAGGATAGAGGTGGATGCTGAGAGTTTCTTGGGACATGGGGACAATAAACTCCCTGTTGGTGCCCAGGCGTGCCCGTTTGGCAGACTCCAGGTGAATGCTGATGAGCAGGTCGTAGTAGCCGCTGCGGAGAGGTCCAGGCAGGTAGGTGTTCTCGGTGGAGTAGAAGAGCTGGGATTCATCCACATGGCTGCACAGGGCATGAGCCACTCGATTATTGCCAAGTGCGCACACAGCACAGTAGAGCATGAGGGTGTGGTAGTGGAACTTCATCAGATCCTGACGCTCCGACAGCTCCAGGATGTCGATACACCTGAAAAACAAAGACAGACTCAAAGTTCAAAACTGATCAGGTAACACAGGTGAGTTATTATCATAAGCCTGGAAAGATAAACCTGCTGTGAAAAGAACTGCGAGTAAATCCACACACACATTCATACAAAATGAAATATGTGTGATGGATCTTCACACATTTGTTTTTAGCAAATTGCTAAATTTAATTAATTCTAATTAATTCTTGATTATTTAAGGTTTTAACTTTGACCCCTGACCTGTTCTCCGTAGAAACAAAAAAAGAGAGGATTGTGATTCTTGTGATAAAATCCTAGATTAACTCCCATGTACTTTGTAAAATGTAGTTTCTGCCGCTAACCTGCTAATTTTTCACCAATTACTAACTTTAATGTCTGCTGGGGCTACGGTCTCTGACCTGTTCTCCTCTGGGATATGCAGAGCCATCATGATGAGAGGTTCAGTACACTCCACACTCCAGCCCAACCTCTCACTCACTCTGCCCACCACGGGTTTGAGAAAGTGATTGGGCATACGACTCCAGATAACTGGGGTCAGCATCTGAACATCCAGCCTGGGAGGGCACTGGGGGACCGGGTTGTTACGCTCGCTGCGGAACATGGCTGCCGAGATGGGCATGATGTTCTGAGAGGGAGAAAGGGAGGTGTAGACAATCACAGACAGAAAAAAGCAGTTTAACAATGAGACTTGAAAAGGGAGGAAGCAATGGGTCTAACAAGAAAACAAGACAATTAAGCAGAAATAAAAGAACGGGGCGTTTTATACAGCAGAAGTGCACAAGATGCAGAATCAACCCTTGTTGGACCCATTCTTGTGAGACAGATGTCACTGGTTAATCTGTGATTAGTAGAGACTCCAGTCAGCAGAGTTGTTCCACACACTTTACTGATAAACCTTGGTATTACACACATTACCGAATACATTTTCACTTCACTTTCAGTCCACATGCATGTTCGCTCTCCCTTGCCCACAAATGTGCACTTCTATTTGTCTCTCTCTCTTTACATATATTTCCATCAACCTTTCAGTATGTCCAAAATCCATACAATTAAATTAATTGTACACAGAGACAGAGACGCATGGTGCCTCGTATTTAACCAGGGTCAAGTGTTGGCTGACATGCTTTGAACCATTTAGATAAACTGCCAACGCAAGTTTGACCCAAGTTATGATTTTTTTCTGAATGAGGTATGACAGAAAGTATGCATGAACAATATATGTTAGTTGGAGAAGTTGAATAGAAAAAGAAGAAAAAATTACTTAAAAAAAAGAAAATGTACTGTTGTGTGTGAGCAAAAGTAGTTTCTGACCTTGAGTTTTCCAAGCTCCAGCTGCACCATGTTCTGGTTGGAGGGCTGAACAAAGACGGCTGGGAACAGCTTAGTGTTGGGCTCCACCTGAAATAAAACACCTCAGGTTTTACAGCTCCACAGTGTCACATAACTCATCTAACTCATTTGAAGTTGAGTCTGAAAAACCCAGATACAAATACCCACACAACCTATACTGTGTAGCCTTTCCTCACCTGATAGAAGGTATTGATCTCCTTTCCGTTGGCTGTAAAGGTCATGAGACCTGTTGCCAGGTCGACCAAGCAGCCAACAACCATGTCCTCCTGGCTGAAGCGGGTCTGCTGATTGCTGACCAGGTCCCCTCCCCACACCATGTAACAGTTACTGTGCTTCATACTGCAGAGAAAAACAAACGCACTGCTATGTTAAAACTCATCTCAACTAAACTCATCTTTCTTTCTTTTATATGGCAGTTGACACATTATACAGTTGATCTAGGTGCTTTACAGCACAGAGAGACAATAACTAAAGAAAGGGGAGAATAACACACAGACAACCAACTCTCAACTAAGTTAACTTCTGAATTTCTCGTTGGAGTAAGTTCTGAAGATGTGATGTCCTGGGAGCAGTATCTGTAGTCTGTTTTTGATAATGTGGCATAAAGGAAACATATCAATGGGGAAAAGAAAGGGACCAAGTATCGAACCTTGGGGGACACCATAAGATTAGGTAGCTTAAGGTTGGTGACTAAATGTAGCTAGTTTAAATGATTGAACATTATGTAAAGTAAAAACAGAAACCTTCCCATCTTCTTGATATCCCTAGATATTTATAAATGTATGAACAGTGTATGTTTGTCATTTGTTACTGCCATTTGTCCTTTATCCCACCAGCGTGTGAATAAAAGAGAAAGCCTAAATCACATTACTTACATTTTAAACCAAGATAAAAAATAAAAATAAAGAATAAATACATACACAAGTACTGACATTGCTCTTGTAAAAAGAATATCATTTAAATGTGGGAAAGACTTACCTGTCGTGTATGTTGCCTTTGTCATCTCCCACAGTAACAGTGACACTGCGCACTTTGGAGAGGTCAAAGGTTGGATCATACTGATGGTAGTCAGGAGTGACCCAGCCAATCCACACACCAGAAGGCTCCTGCCCAGCAAAGATCCTCACAGAATAGTAATACTGAAAATGAAAGATAATAATGAAGGACATGTGACAAGAGAACATCTGAGATTCTATGATAACTTTAATAGTATGATGGAACCTAATGTACAGTAAACTCTCATTGAACAGGCTCAGCAAATCCTTGATCCATGGACTTTGCACAAACTGGAGGGATAATTTTAACATGTGCTAATCCTTGCTTTACATCCAACATTAGCCGAGGATAATGTTTAGCTCCTCACAGTGGTGGTATTCAGGATGAACTCAGGGTCATCTCTGTCATCCGGGACCACATCTTCCATCAAACGTGGCACTGTTGGAGGGGCAGGAGGAGGGTTGAGAGGTATCATGGCCACCTTCTTGGCCTTAGAGAAGAATCTAATGTCGACAGAAGATAACATATATTTGGAAAATTAGATCTTAAGGCCTCACTAGGCAGCTGCTCACTGCTAAATGATATTGATGTCATTTTAGATTTTTCATCTGAAACCACATAATGTAATAGCATTGAACTGCATGTAGCACAAGCAACAGCATGTTTTTACGAGAACAAGGAAAAATAAATCAAAGCCACAAAAGAGGAAAACGGTCCATTGTTCAGATGAGTTGAGGTGTTGCCGAAAGGTGGACTTACTGTATGTCTCGTGTTTAGGAGACAGTTTGTCATTTGATATCAAGTTTTAAATTAATAGCAAATTGAGCAACTCCACAGAGTTTCATTTAGGAAGCATGGGATGCTCTTCTTTGACACATGTTTTGTCTTATACTGAGAATATGGATGAATTCTTTCCATAATAATCTTCACCATTAATACTCTGCAGGATGAAAGAAACAACCTGCCACCCTTACCCTTTTTTCTTTCCCTTTTCTGACATTGTGTCCTTCTCATTTTCCATGGAGATCTCCTTAGCTACAGACGGTTCCTTCTTTTCGTCATCCTGCTCCTTGCGGCCGGCAGATTTCTTCAGAACCTCAAATTCTGAGTCGGGCTCCACCACTATCACTTCCTCCTCTGGTATGGTGAGGGGCCGGGTGAGAGGGGTTGCGCCTGCTACGATCTTGAAAGTCTCGTGGAACTGTACGGGCATGCTGAGTCTGAGGAACATCATATCGGTGTTGGCGTTCTGCGAGCCAAAGGTCTTATGGGTCAGCTTTAGACAGGGGGCGCTGTCCACAGTCCCATCCACACGGGAGACCTGCGACACAACGGGTTTAAAAATGAATAAATTATCTGGTTTTAAATTTCTAGATTCAATAAACATTAAAAGTGTCACAGAGTAATTACCTCAATATGATTGTGTTCGTGGGGTACAGGCACAAACTGGGGCGAACTTTTACTGAACCACATGGTAATGTCTCGCTTCATATTGATGGCAAAAGGTTCAAATCCTTCCTGCAGGCCACAAATGGCAAAGTAGCGCAGGCTGCTGACATTCTGCCCAAGATTAATCCTTCCAACCTGAGACAGGCCCAGGGCACACACTGGTATAAAACCTTGAGTGATAAAACCACAGCAAAGTTATTGGTAAAAGTATTTTCTGATTGCAGTGCAGTTGTGCTGATATCTTTTACAAAATAAGGTATCAATTTATGCCAAACAAGTTTTATGTCAAGATAAACTTCCGTTCCGTAACTGCTACTAATACTTATCACATAAGGTAAAATTACTCTTACCTTCTCCATCTTCAATGTCTTTGAATGCCATATCCGAGCCCGAGTCACTGATCAACATTTCTCCATTGAGAGTGAACATGATGTTCATCTCAGTCAGGTCAATCATACAACCAACCACATCACCAGAGAGCCACTGGCGACCGAAGGGTTCATTGCCAACATGCCATCTTTGAGCCTGAAGAGGGTTACATCAATCAATTATCTATAAGATACTACTTCCAATTTCCATTAAAAGAAATAAAAACAGAGACTTCAATGTCAGGCCATGAATGTTAAAGTTATCTTTTCTGACAACGTAGACTAGGTTTGATGCCATTTCGGACTTAGGAAAAAGTAAGGTCAACATTCAGTCAACAGAAATGTGGTTTATTATCAAGCCTCACGTACAACTTAAGGGACGGCACATCTCAAAGTACCTTCCAAATACTATATTTTAATTAGTTTGATGGGAAAAATAAAGAGCAGATTTACTGTAAAGGATCTACATCTTATCTGCTCATATTTAAACAGTTTTGAAAGGTTTTAGAAAGAAATGTACACAGTTTATGACCTATCTTGACTTTGATAAGCATTTTCCCAGTCTAAACTTGATTACATTGGACTGACATGGATTTAGCTAAGGTGAACTCATGATGCGGACTGACCTTATTTCCGTTAAAGACGTAGGCCAGTTCATCTGCTCCCAGTTCATTGTCAGAGCGGACACTAGGACGTGCCCAGCCCACTCTCATTTCCCCCGTGGTTACAGCCTCAAACTCAAAGTACCACTTCCCTTGGGTGACAGCGTACGACTTCTCTGCCCTGAAGATGCGTACCTTGTCCCCGCGGGTGTTCTCGAGGCCATGGCCAGCTGCAGGGAAAAGATGACAGATAAGATTAAGTAAAAAATAAAAATACATTGGAATATTCTGGATTAAATAAACACACTTACAGCTCTCCTGATCTGGAGGCTCAATGTTGTAGCCATAGCCAATGAGGGTGCGGACAGCGTTGTTAACACTGTCTCGGTTGGTTTTCTTAGTTCTCTCGTCCAGCAGGTTGTAAGGTACCAGACGAGGGTTTCTCTTATTCAAGATGTCCTGAGAAGCGTAACAGAATAGGACTTAATACAGAACAAAAAGATGAGACTATTTGTATAACTTATTTACTAAATAAGCGTAAAAACATTGGAATGGCACCAGGGCCTAGCCTAAATGTGAGTATACCTGTATAAATGGACATGGTCTTAGGGTTATATCATTTGGTTATTCATTTTTTTTTTTACTCACCAGAATTTTAGTATTTATTAAGGATTGGAAATAGATACCTGCACAATACTGTAGGTCCATCCTTGTCGTACCCGGTCCCTTGCCCAAACATTATGCCCATTTTCTGCCAGTTTTTCTACAAGTTGGTTCTGGTTCGGTGTCAGTTTGACATGGTTGAGGTCAAGGGGGGCAGGCTTGTACGCATTACTCATCACATAGCTGAAGGAAAGACGGAAATTCATATTCAGATATACATGAAAGATGTAGAAAGTTTGCATGAACAGAAATATCTTTGTCGTCATACGTCTTTGGCAGCTTGATCTTCTTGAGATTCTCCTCCGCTTTCTCGTCACCCATGCCAACGTGGCAACCCAGCGCCAGGAGAGTCCTGCGGGAGAGCAAGGACGCAGGCATCAATAATTGTGTCGAAGGACATTATGTTCCTCCTCTTACCCTCACATCTCTCAAACTGAAACCTCTATAAAATATGATATTACAAACTCACTTGAGAGTCTCGCCAGACATCTGCAGGTTGTAGTTCCTCTCTGGTTCAGGGAGACTCTGGAAGTCCACCAGACAAGGGTGGAGTTTCTTATTGTCATCCCTGAACTGTGGAGGAAGATGACGGTAGGTCACTCAATGGTCAAAATAAATAACTCATTTATAATGAATGTATGTTTGTTTGCCTCTTTCCTTGTGTTGCATACATCTGGTTGATAGATCAATCAAGTCAGAGATATTTGAAATCATTGTTCTCGTACTGAAGAAAATCAATTAAGATTTATTATATAACACAAGTCGCTTTTTTTGACAAGTCACATTCGTGGCCTCTTTATTAACTAAAGTCTTAAGTTCTACATACAGTAGCGTTTTGAAATATTACTCCCACATTACTCAAGAGCTCCAACTGCTTGTGAAATTTAAACTCCTCTACTGTTGAATCTGTATTGCAGTGCTGACTCTATACTCACACTCGCATAGGTCCAGCCCTGCTCGATACGGGTCACCGCCCAGAGTTCGTGAATATTCTCTGCCAGCTTCTCTCGGATACGCTCCAAGTGGGGTGGCAACACAATCTATACGGCAAAGGAAAGTCAGCAAACACAAAGAAACTCATAATGCGGGTGCTTTAACGACATGATCAAACTCTGATTTTAGGTTTGGGGCTTTTACCTGAACAGTGTCCACAGGGCAGGGGGTGAACGAGGTGTGTGTGAGGGACAGCGTGGGACCCAGCAGGTTGCGCACGCCTTGGAAGTCGTGCTTGTACTCTTTTATGGGTTCAATACGCATCCTGTCTCGCGGCAGCAGAGCCTCGTAGCACGGGGCGTAGCCAGGCGGTGGCATAAACTTGAAGTCTCCATGACGACCACCAAGGAGGAACCGAGCCCTGGGGTGACAGAAACAGAGTCAGTCAAAAATCTTTATCTATTTGACACGGAGTTTTCTTTATCCACTACTTAAATCCTTATGGCAACATTGCCTTGATCTTTATAAGACTCATAATAAAGAAAACATTGATGAAATCTCTGTGCCAATTCCTGAGCCTGTGTGCTCTCATCAGTCAATTTACCATTAGCCCCATCTCAGCACTGTGGGGGATCATTACACGCAGTTGTACAATCTCCTCTGGGGGGACAAGACTCTGTAGGTTTTAGGGGGATTATTTGAGAGATTATTTAAAGGTTTTAAATTAATTTAATCATGTAAAGTGCAGGACTGTGTGAAGCTCTCATTTTAAAGTGGCACGTTTTTTGCTTTATCTTATCATTATGAAGTAAATGTTGATTGCCAAATGTAATGGCTATAGAGACGTGGACTGAGATTAGCATTGGGAATTAATTACATTATAATATTATATAATATTTTAGAAAATATTTCTTTCCTTTTCCCTAATGGTCTGAATAAGTCGCTACATTTTTCAATAGTAGTAGGATCTGAGGAAAAGTCTTCTTTGTGTTAGCGGCAACTTGGAAACGCTAGGAAGGTAAAAGTTGAATACTTACCACTTTAAATATTCTGCCAGTTTTTTTATTATTATTATTTGTCCATTCTCTGTGTGTATTTCTACATTAAAAGGTCGCTAATTGTTATGAAATGACTTAATTAATTAATAATTAATTAAAGCAATCTGTTAAATCTGCTTCTGTATTTGGAATAATATTTGTTACATTAATTTACTGTCGTACTGATTAAATATAAAATACCTTGTTTTTATTTTGTACTTACTTGACTCCAGCAGAGAAGCTGATGACGGGGAAGAAGAGGCCGTCTACATTGAAGTTTTCAAACATGCCCTGAACTGGGTGGCCGTTAATGCGGAAGGAGATACTGGGCACGCTCAGATCCAGACAGCAGCTGATGACATCGTCTGCAGCCAGGGTGTGTGCGCTGGGCGAAGCCACCTGGCGGGGAACCGTACCTGAACGGCAGAGTAGAGAGCAAGGAAGTCATATAACAAGACATGTAGCCTCATGGAAAACAGTTTAGTAAATAATTAGGGGAATAATCTTACCCGACCAAAGATCCAGACCATCATAACCATAAGAGTAGAGGTCATCTCCCACACCGTTACCTCCCCAGCCTTCTCCTCCTCCAGGGTAGGGGCTGTAGCCCTCGGTCATAGCCCAGCCCACACGAAGGTGGCTGGCCTGCGCCGTCACAAACTGTTCCACATAGTCTACCATCATCTCAAAGTACCATTTCTTAAACTGCGTGGACCCCTCACATGTACCCAGGAAGATGTTGGGTCTTACACTGAGCACAGAAGAGAAAATAAATCAACATTAACCTTTACAGACAATAAACATTCAACAGAGTGGTTGAAGACTTTTTATTACAAGAAAAATACAAGTTCAAAAACAGAAAAGACTCGTACAACTAACAGTCTGTACCTTTTGTATTGTAGAACAACTTAACATCAGTTTAAGTACCTGGTGACATAGTTTACAATGCTGGTCTGCAGCAACAGGTCACGACCCGGGAGCAGGTTTTCAGTGATGAGGTTCTGGTTGGACCTCACAGCTACACCATTACACACACAAAGAGAGCGCAAGACGTCCAGGACCTAAAGGCAGGACCGAGACTGAGATTACTATCGCCTCTATGTTTATGTGGCAGAGCAGAGCGGACAGCTCACACTGTCGTTCACTGGCTATTTCATAATCGAGAAGTGTTTTCATGAGCCGAATATGATCTCAGGATATTATAACTTTGCAAATCACCACCTGCAAGAGTGTGTGGTTAAGTAACCAACCCTGCTAACAGGAGCTAATTAATTTCCAGCAGGCTAAAGTTATATCCCAGTCCTGCTACTGGCAGTGGGAAAAGACTAACCTTGTGGTTCCTTCCATGCTTATCCAGGAGAGAGATGATGGATTTAATGTGGTTCTCCTGGATGATGTTCAGAACCTCAGGGCTTTCAATTAGCACACAGTACAGCACCTCAAGAATACCTAAATGTATAGACAGGAGGAATATGATCAATTTTCAGCATTTGTTTTACATCAGTAACAGTTATAATGCACTTGTAAAGCTAGTAACTAAGACGTCATTAATAAAAAAAATATGGTTTAAAAGAAATAAAATGTCTTAAAAATCAACTATAACAAAACTTCCTATCAAAATGAACAACTGCATCAATTCAGAGGAAATTTCTATTCAAATCAGGTTCAGTCTTCAGCCTGGAGATTAGTTGACACAGAGATTTGTGTCTTAGGATCTCATTAGCACAGTAGAACAGTTGAAGCTGTATCTAATAACTACAGTAGGTCCAGCCAAGCCTTGAAAGCCATTAGTTAATTCTAAAGATCAATTCTAATTTGTGCGAGGTATCAGTGAATAAGTGAGGCACATCCGATACCTGAAGAGGCCTCCAGACGGTCCAGCTTGCTGACCAGCCAGTCCAGGTTATCACAGAACAACGCGCAGTTAGAGCGGTTCCCCCTGATCAGAGAAGCTGTTCAGTGGAGACACAGAGAGTGAAGTAAGGTTGCTTTAATCAGTACAGATAGCATTTCATTTGTACTTTACGTTTATAGTGATGATCTTACCCAGCAGCTCATAAAGGAGATTGACAATCTCCTTCCAGGACTCTGCAGCTTCCTCCCCGGCAAATTCAGAAAAGTGGGCAGCAGTGTTGTACACGTTCAGGCGGTCGATGCACTCCAGCACGATGGTGATCATTCCCTGAGAAAGAAAACCGAAACAAAAGGGTGCATACATCATTTTATGCTTTTCTTAAAATGTATTTTGTTGCTGATGTTGTTGGTGGCAGTATTGTGGTTTTAGGGTTAAGATTAGAATTAGAATGATTTATTATTATTTAAAAGTTGTAACACTTGACCCTGTGATGGTTCGAGTTAGGATTAAACACTTGCCATTATGTCAATTAAGGTTTCCCAAAATATAGCAATAAAGCATATGAGTGTGTGCGTGTCCACTTAGGTTAAGACAAATAAGTAAAATAAGTAAATAAATAAAGGTTAACAAAACTGCAAGAGGGCATAAAAGTCCTCAATGATGCCAAAGTGGAAGTTCCCTTTTGAATATTGAATTTATTTGAGTTATAAGAAGTCTGAGGCTGTGTGAGGCTTTGCAGGCAGCCTGCAGATTACCTCCTCCTGGAAGAGGTTCTGCCGGTTGCGGAGGGAGCGAAGTTTGGTCTGCTTCTCCTCGTGCTCCAGTTCCTCCTCAGGAGGGCGGAAGTAGAAGATGAGATCCTGAAGGGAGAGGATGACCCCCTCCAGAGGCAGCGACACAGCCCCCGGTGACTTGTTCTTCCCATTAAGAGAATCCAAACCCCTGGAAGATCACAAATAAATCAGCAACAAATGTAAAATATTCTCAAAAATGTTTTATCCCTCTTCATAGTAATCATGTTTCAGATCAAGATATGGTCACATTACAATGCGGTAAGTACCATAAACAAATGAGAGCATATTGAAGATGTCAGGTAAGATCTGGCTCATGCCAGTACTAATGTTTTCAAACAACTTCACGACATCCTGTCCTTAAGAACATTTAAATACATACTTGTTGAACTGCCTGAAGAGGCCTATAGTGCTGAAAATCATTCGAGCAGCCTGAGACTCTTCAGTTTGGGAGCGGGACACAGTTAGGGCGTCGTCCATATGACCCTCCTGGTGCAGAATGACCTGGAGACATGGGCAACATAATTATATTACGGATGGTATCCCCCTTTGTTTCTGGTGGCTGTCATTTAACAGCTATACAGATATGTTTATCTTGTCCTTAAGATACTAGGAAAGTTTAGGTTCTCTGATTTATTTAATATATCCCAATATATATATATATATATATATATACCCAACTTGTGCTAACCCCTGTGCTTAACTTTGACTTTTCCAAATCATTAAACCACAACAGAGCTTTAGCGAAGCAACCTGTTCTATACAAACTCTTATGGTAACAAGGTGGTAGCATTGGCAGCAATATTTTAGTTTTCTTCTCATTTTCATGTAACATCATGCAATATTCATGTCATACCGCTACATTAAGACTGTTACAACTTATTTTGATCTCCAGAGTAGATCCTAACCTTTCTCTTCATCATCCCCAAACGAGCAGCTTTGGCATCCAGGGCGGCATACGTGACCCACAGGCCTGTGGACACATGCTGCACGAAGCACATGGACTCTCCATACTTTATCTCTGGAATGCCCATCCCCTCAACATCCCGCTTCTGAGCCACCTCCACCTTGTCCTGCTCAGGGGAACCAGGAGGAAAAGAGGGGTCGCAGAAAATCATAGAGAGGTCAGTGAGAGAAACAATCAATAATAGATGGACAGGAGTCCAGAGAAGCTCAAAATGTTAATTCTGACCTTTGAAGCACGGAAGCAGAAAGCAGAATGTTTGGTGTTGGCCTTCTCTGGGTCGACCACCAACAGACCCTTCTCCTCATCCATACACAGGTACCGGCCTGTGGTGATGTGGCGAATACGGAAAGACTGCCCCCACTTCATGTGGCCACCGCTCCAGCTGCAGGAAGGAAGTGGAGAGAACCAGCACATTATCAAAAAGTCTTTTAATTACTACGACATCATTTCTTTCAGTCTCCAGTGTTTGATGTTCAAAACGTTGTCCCTGTGACCCAGATGTTTAAATGTAATCACTACATCCATGTCATTTGATTATGGTTGAGGACTTTTGTTGCATGGCATCCTCTTATCTCTTTGCCAACGTTTCCTATAAACCGCTAACTAACTGAAAACTGTCATAAAGGAAAAACGCTAAAAAGAAAGAACCAGAAAAACTGAAGTAAGAAGTTCTTCCAATATATATATATATATATATATATAATATTTCCACTGATGCTGCTCAGCTTCAATACCTACTGTATGTATGGAAAGGAAATACTCTTCTCTTTAGATTTATCACTCACACAAAAAACTCTGTCAACAAGTATATCCGGCACAATTTAAATTTCTTATGTAAATGCCTTCAGGGGACAATCACCTGATTCTGAGAGGCTCCAACCTCCACAGGGATCGAGCCTGACTGCACACAGCACCACCTTCATAGTGAGCCATCCTGTAGCAGAGTCGGGGCAGAGACACATCCATCATATGGTATCAGACTGACAGGATATTGTGCTGCTCAGAAACACTAAGTGTCATCTTCCTCTCACCTGCGCTTTTCCTCTCCTTCCTCGGGTGTAGCGATGGCCAGACACTCATCCATGTGGCCGTGGAACAGCCTGAGGACATGACCTCCTGTCAGGAAGCCTGAGAGGAGGAATACACACCACAATGAGTGTACCATAGTTCTCTTTACGGTATGTAAAGGGGAGACACTACAGCTGATCAGGGTCAAACCTTCAACTAATAGATATCACCAATAAAAACACTTGATTATTTACATGAAAACAATTATTTTTTGTATTACAAGTTTTCTGAAATGTTATGTTTAAATATGCAAATTAGGCTTTAGCTTATTAAATATGTGCTCATGTGCAACATTTCCGTAACAGAAATCTGAACATTGGATAAAGCCAGGTTCAAAATTCTTGCTTCACTTTGTTGACATATTGAGTGAATGTCTTTACACGATGAATTTTGGATATCTCTTCTCTAAAATACTGTCAACAGCCACACGAACAAAATCTATTTTTACCAGGTTTTTAAGATTAAAATGTGATATAAATCCAGCTGCCAATGACATAAAAACCTTCAGAGTATAGATAGGAATGAAACTGGAAGGTTTGGTGTATGTACGTAAGTGCTACTGAAGTGGAGATGATGAGCAAGTATAAGAAAAACTCATTAAACGGCCTTAAAGATATGTATTGTAACATTCCATACATTTTGCAATGAAAACTTAAATGAAGACAATTATTTGTATTTTTATTACAACTTTTCTGAAATGTTGTTTAAATATGCAAATGAGGCATTACCTTAGGCCAACTTTTATTGAATTTAGGAGAAATCTACAGATGCAAATGGACAAATAAAATAAACACCTAAATGTGTATTTTGAATGTTTTCTTTCGTCTACTCTAAAGAAGACATGTAACTGAAGCAAAGGTGCATGCATCCCTGTCGTGTCTCACCTTAAGTGTACACTACATGAGTTCTGATCGCACCCAATATCATCTTCAAATGTTCTGCATGCTCACAGTTTGTTTGTTTTAATATGTGTGTATATTCATTGTGTGGGCTGCACAGCATCGGTGGCTGTAGAGCAGGGGTGTCAAACATGCGGCCCGGGGGCCAAAACCGGCCCGCCAGAGGATCTAATCCGGCCTGCGGGATGACTTTGCAAAGTGTAAAAATTAGTTTGTAGTAGTTTTGATCATAAAGTAAAATACTGTTCCAGATACCTGTGACTAAATGTTTTGTGCCTGATACACTGTGATCTGTAAGTTGTAATGCACATGTGTAAATGATAAACTGAGGCATAATATTGTTGAAATTGCACCTTCTTTGCTTAAGAAATTTCAGGTTGTTCATAATGTTTTGTAAAAAAGATAGTTCATTAAATTTGAACATTTTCAGAATGTACTTAAACTAAAACAAAGGGAACAATTTGGAGTTGGGTTATTTACAGGTTATTATGCTGTGATGTTACTAGTCCGGCCCACTTGAGATAACATTTTGCTGTACGTGGCCCCTGAACTAAAATGAGTTTGACACCCCTGCTGTAGAGCAAAATGTTTAAAGCAGGTTTGTACCCTCAGCTAGTTCACATCCAGAAGTAATTGGATTCATGTTCCACAGAGTCTGCATGAAGGAGGCATCCACCATTAGATCCCCGCTGGCGTAGGACAAGTGCTGAGGACAGAGGACAAGATGGAGGTTAGCACAGATTATACATGTCGAAATCTGTGTGTAACAGCAAAGCGGACGGAGTACGAGGAGGCTTACCAGGTATCTCTCAGAGGATACACTGACAAGGATGAGGTCGTCACCCACCCTGACCTTTTCACCTTCTGACCTTTGCTTAGAGGCTGGATGAATGGTCCACCAACATGCCTCACCTGCAAGAAGAAGAACAGAGTTTCCCCACAGAGTTTATGCAACTGTTATATTTATTCAAAGTGAACCTAAAAACAAATACCCTGCCTGCTCATGTATAACTTACTGCTCCCTCACAGTAACCATTACAATGTTTGTATTTCTCAGCCAAACTGCAAAATGCACTGCTGACTGACATTTATGCCAATAGTTCAAGATGGCCAACTCAGCAACATTTTAAAATGTACTAAACTCCCAAGAAACAATTTACCAATACTACAAAAAGATAGTGAGTTTCAGTAATCAGTTGAATGCAGGCTTGGAAAAGAGCATTGGGTTTTACCAGTGGAATCTTCTTGTAAGCCCACATCAAAGGCCAGCTTGTCCGTGAGAGACCGAGATGTAGTCAGACAGCTCAGGTACTGGGGAGGAAGACCACAACTTAAATGCAGACAAAAAAACTACAAAGTTCTACAATAATAAAGAAACTAAAACATATTGTGTTTATTATTTTCTTCAAACCAAGTCTTACCATGCTTGAGTGGTAGTGTCTCAGAAGGATGGCATGACCGTACAGTAAAGTACGATGACCTCCACCTTGAGACGACTGGAGGGGAAGAAGATATATAGATATTTAACAGATGAGGCTGACTACACCGACTATACACTTCAAATATACCTTCATCACAGAGGGAGGAAAACAAGGGTATCTTTGAGAAGGTCCAGCACATTATGAAGAGTCCAAACTGTAATCACAACATATCTTCATCAACTTGCACTGACACGTTCTGTTTGTTGAGACTGCATTTTATAATGATATGCTGTACGTAGCACTGAATGTAATTGTGTAATTATTACTGTTGCATATGTAAACATAGACTGCTCACTACAGGTATATCCTTTGGGGACAGATTAAACGTATCTACTCGTTTTATTTTAGAGATGGACAAACTAGAAAGATTAGAATGGGACAGATGAGACGTATTGGCATTAGTGAATGTAAACAATAGACTCTTTTCACGGCAGATCATTAGACTGTCAAAGCAGGAAAAGCCCAGATGGAATATAACATTAATAATGACTAATAATAACATTTAGTTGAGCCACTTCTAGTGATGTGCATGCTCACTCACTGACACGGCTTACTGAAAGTGGACTGTAATGTAGCTATCGTTGATGTTATTAATGACACCTGTGCGTGTTTTGTCTTGACGAGTGATAATGTCTGCTGTAAAAAGGATCTATTACGGAAATGTACAACTTGGGTGCGTGTCGAAGATTTATCATTGTAACATCCCTGAAATGATACTTTAGAGAGTCGACTGTGGACAATAATTATCAAGCAATAACAATTAACAGCTTCACATCACTGAACAATGACTTTTCCCCCAAAACAAATACTGTACAGAACATGTTGGGGTCCATTCTTATGCAAATACAAGAACATAACATAACAAGAACCACATCAATAAGGGAGCAGTGAACAGATGTTTCTGAAAATGCCACAATGTTATGCTACAAATCATAATTCTCAGAGAAGGTGTCGAAATGATGTGAATGCAAAACAAATGTAAAGCTTTGAATCCAGTCACCACAAATTAGAATTGAATTCCACAATCCATCCTACCTTTTCTCAACATCCAGCAATGATGCAACAAGAAAACATAATTACTGCAACAGTTATAGATAGATTAGCCAAAACAACCTTTTATACCAACAGGAAGATAATGCTCAGCCTTTCTGTCGGGTTAAGCACCCATAATCCACTAGGATGAGGCGGGGGCAGGTATGTCAAGTGGAAGCATTAACCTATTAGCCCTTGGTTAGGACAGGTGGTGGTGTGCGACTTTGTGTGTGTGTTAAGAGGGAGATAGGCCCGTCCAGAGCTCTGGGGGTGTCCGGTTTCCCCATCCTACTCTGACAGAGGTGGGTGGGACCGTGAGACCCTCCACTGGGCTGCATGCCATGCTATTCTCATCCTACTGATCACCATTAGAACTGCCTCATCCACATATTCAAACTCCTGAGAGGCCATTTAAATCATGGCTTTTAAGTAAGATGAAATGTGTCATTTTCTGTCCACATTCTCGGCTAAATCAGTCTTCTGTGAGTAATATTCCCAGGAGCTGTAGTTCAATGTTAACTCTTGGTTTTAACAACAAGGGGCTTACGTGTTGTCTTGTAAACTGGTATAAAAATGTTAGCTAGAATAAAATAAAAGGTACAGTAACATGTTTTTCAAGATATATTGGAAAACAGTGAACAATAGAACTGAAAGCTGGTGGAACAGATGACAGCTTAGAAGTGGGTTAAGACCTGAGTTTACACGCACTGATCACCAAACAGTGCCTTCTTGGTCTGGTGGGACAAATCCATCTTTGTACAATGAATTATTATATTTCATTAAATGTGACATTGAATACTATAAATTGGTGCACCCTCTGTCCTTTAACTTGAGATTTGCTTGGTTGAGGGTGCGTATGTTGGTAAATTGATAAATACGTTGGTGGATTTCTCTCTAAATGATTGTTGAATGCTGATGCAAAGTTTGGGGCCTACAAAGGTTTGCTCGCTGATTAAGAGGGAGTTGCACCTAAACCTAAAATTGCTTAAATGGCTGCAAACATATGAGGATATCATCATGCTTGGAAAGTTATCCAATGGAAAAGAAAAAATACACCACCAAACAACAAAGTTGTTGCTATATTAAACTTTTACATTGTGCTTGGACTTCCATGTTTTTAAAGTAAGCCAACTTGTTTAATTGCAGTCATTTTTTGCAGGAAATAGCTTGAAGTCATCAAAGACTAACAAAGAACAATGTGCTGAAACAAAAGTTACATCAAGCAAGGTGAGGTAACATAATAATTATAATGAAGGGTGACGATAAATGTGCTGCAGATATTTCTGCATGAAATGCAAATGAATGATAAATTGTGACAACAGATCAGATACAGGTGTACTTATTGAAAAGAAAAGTACATAAGTAGTAAAATAATGTTCACCACAGCCTTCACACTAGCTTCTAAACTGCAGATTCAGCCAATTTAAAACAAATGTTTCAATAAAGATTTTTTGTTATCCTTTTAAGTAACGATGCGATTTTAAGTATCAGCATAAAAGATTAATCTGAAGACAATGAACTGTTTACTTGGACCCCATCAGTTACTGTAGCTGCACATTAATGACAGGTGTACAGAGCGATCGCCACCTCGAGGTGAGTGCTAAACAGAAATGAATCAAGACGTGTGAATGATACAGCACTATGCCATTCAATAGGACGCCCAGTGTGGGCAACAGGACAGGAGCGAGGACAGTTGCCAGGGTGGTTGGGACACACGTTACAGGAAAAAAGACATTAACAGACATACCCATTGGTCCAAATCGACTGCCTGCTTGGCAGAGAGCAAGGAGGGAAGGGGAGGGGAGGGGGTGTCAGATAACAAGTAAAAAAAAATAAAATCATAATAAAAATAAAAGCAAAGTATAAGTCCATCTATGGTGCTCACACATAGACTATAGGGTCATGATGTGCGGTGCGCTTTAAGATGGACAAACGGGAGTTTTGCATTTATTTTTAAAGGCCCAATCTGCGATCTATATTTAAACAAAAAGGTAGACCCAGTAAAAAAGAAAACACAGAAAACACAGAACTGGAACCTGATAACAAACCCAAATATTCTAATACATGGACCAACATGTTGGTGCGGTTACAGGTCTCAGTACTGTTAGTAAATCTAATGATAGAAACAATTCTTTCAAATTATAATCAGTTGATGAAACACATAAAACCCTTATTTATCATCTGTAAGGCAAAATCGTGTACATGTACCTTGTATACATAATATATTAAATAATAGTGGGTAAACAGATTAAAACAGTGTGTTACATACTGGACGTAGAGATTAAATTGGTGTTCATGTTATTATATAATTCTGAGATAACAAAGATCCATATTTCCAAAGATGTCGTAGTGTTCCTCTCAGTGAAAAGGTATTGAGGAATACTAAACAAAAATATCATGCTTAAGCAAATCTGTCAACAAAATCAGATTGTATATCTTGAATCCATCAGCAATCCAAATTGAAATTGAAAGAATTCAGTCCCGGGACAGTGAGAGGGATAGGATATAGGCGCAGTAGAATAAATTGTACAAAGAACAGATACATTCTTTATCAGTCAGACATATACTTTCTACCGAAGTATAATTTCTCCATTTGTCATTCCTGAGCGAAATTCCTCTAAAGCACTTACTCGATGTGTCACATCACTGCAAAAAGAATTGTCAAGTCTCCATCCTGTTCCCTTATATTACACTTTACTCATTTCTTTATTCTTGTTGTTGAAGTCCTACCTCGGTCATCTCCACCGTGTTGGCCAACATCTCCTGCAGAGCGCGGACCGACAGGGACTGCACCAGAACGAAGCTACATATGGCCAGGTCCGGGGGCACATTCTGCACAAACACAGTTGATAAAAACAAGGTTACACAAAGAACAGGACAGACAAAAGGGAGGAAGCATCGCAGCATCTTACCTGAGCATTGGATGTGGTTTCCAGGAAGCAGAGACGGTTCCCGAAGCCCTCGCAGGACAGACACAGCTTAATCTGCTGCTCCTTCAGGACGGAGGCAGTGCACTGCAAAACCACCTGGTCTTCCTGCACTCAACACACAAACAAACAATTGTATCGACTGGCCTTTCACTTTTTATTTACTACTTTCAACCACACACTTATTTCCCTTACATTTTGGCTGCTCTTTATTCTTGCTACACCTGCTTTTTCAAATGATAGTGCACATCGTTTTGTGTTTTCTTTAGCACTTCTTGTTTAAAACTGGCTTGGCTTGGCATTCGGTGCATTGTTGTGAACAATACTGACCTTTTATTGACTAAAGTGACATGCTTCATAAGGAGTGCGGAAAAGGAAAACTTGCCACCAGCACATAATAGAAAGAATTTAATAAACTAAAAATAAGCTCTTTCTGTAGAGTCCACAATGACTAACACGAGATGGTGCAGTTCAAGGGGTTTATCCTTAAGTTAGAATTTGTAAATAAATAAATAAAAGAAATATGTTTTTATCTCATATACTATAATCCATTAATAACTTTCATTGCTGCAAACCATGCTGTACTGTTCAAATGTTTTGATGCATTTTCTTACTTTTATGTCCACACTGTACGGACATCAATTAGCAAACTGCCATACAACAATAAAAGAAGACATGATGCTCTCTATTTTGGACAACACAGACTCAAGTCTCAAGAGTCTGCTAATTGTTTGGTTCATATACTGTAATAGAGAAATTAATAAAAAATAAAAACAATGGCTGCCTACAAAGTAAAAAGAAAATCCATTCAGAAATCTGAAATTCAAAGGTTTGTAAAATGTTGAGCAGTTACACAATTTGTGGTTAACGTTCTTGAAAATCATCTGAAACAAGAAACCATGTCAGGCTCACTAAATAATCTACAAATGTGAGTTCCTCTCAGGGAGGGCCGGCACAATAGATACATGCAGCGCCACAAGCAGAATGCTAATGGACAGTAATTTGTTGCTCCTGGTCCCGGACCCTCCAGAGACTGGTGATAAACACCCCCTCCCCTGTGAAACCCACACCTCACTGTCAACATTCTCAGCTGTTCACTTCACTCAGTCATTACACAAGTGGATCCATCACTTAACCTGAATAATATTCCTTTCTATGGTTCTGGACATATTCCTGACTTTTCTCCCCTCTCACCTAACAACTAATGAATCCTTCTGTCTTCTTGACCTGCTCGCTGTCTGCCCTGGTGAGCACCACTCATGTGCCATGACTTATAGCCCATAGGAGAATAGGCAGGCACTTTAAAGAGAGGCAGCGCAGGAGATTGCATGTCTATGTTTATGGCACAGAGCAGGAAAATGGAAAGTGAAGCAGATCAGTGACCTCATAACATCTACGCCTCTCTTATACCCAGAGGCCTCTAGTGTTTCTTTGGCTGAAAAGTGTGCCCTCTTCCTTTGGCTGTGCTATCATCTATCTTTCCTCAGCCTTGAAATGTCTCCTCTGTCCTGTCCTCGTGTTCCCCGCTTTGCAGTGTGGAAAGTGGAGCAACGTGCCCTCTCTCCTTCACTGCAGACATGAGCAACACCACTCAATACGCAACTCAAGTGTTACTAAAACTATACATGGACCATAGAAGCATGAAATCTGTACATCTCAGATGTAATGTGCAAATGAGAGATCAAGTTCTTAATCGTGTTAAAACAAAGTGGGATATCTTTCCCACCTCCTCCGTACACCAACAACATGTACCACTTACACAACTTCACAGTGTTTCACAGGCTTTATGCACCACGACAACAAGGACCTTTGTTTATCAGGACTAAATATAAATTGTTCTGCGACCAGGCGTCACTGCAGAGAAGTTGTAAGGTCACAGAAAAAGCTCAGCAGGACTGGGCCGAGCAAGAAAGTTAAATTGGGCTAAACTGACCATGTTTTGAGGACAGTGCATAGGGACTCTGACTGCAGTCCCCATTAAGGAGATAGGACTGAGCTTGTGGGTGTCTAAAAGCAGACTGAAGTAACCGAGTGACTCATTGCTCTGAGACAAGTTGTGCGATCGGATGACAGTCGTAGACGATATGTGCCCAATGTTATACAGCAGTCCTCCCCGGCGGCTTCCATCTATTTCTACAGCCGCAGTCTCGCATGCAGATTTACTCTGCTTCAATCACTCTACCTCTGTGGAAAACATCAAAAAGACAAAGAGGGCCCGAGGGAGCACTGCGAGAGATCGGGGGTTGGAGGTGAATGCAGACACGGAGCCTTGGCCTCAAAGTTGCAGAGAATATAATTTCTTTATCTTTATCAATTTTCCATATGCAAATCATTTTGTAAACATGTTCTTTAAAGTGCTATAAAAATAAGGGATATTATTATTTTTATAAATATATGTAATCTGGGTTTTGATTAACTGCTAGCAAATTGCAAATCCCGACGGTAAGTGACCGAGGGAGCGTTGGTGGGAAGCCATTAATATAATAAAATAGGATATGTTATGGGTCTGGAGATTAGTGGTCATTTTGTCAGGTTCTTTGTTTATTCAGTCTTAGTTCTGGGTAAAATATCCTCGTTAGTTCTCGTCAAAGAAAACCGTAACTAGTTTAAGTCAAAAACTGTTGACATCATTTTTAGTCATCAGATTGTTTTGAACATTTCAGTCAAGTCAACATATCACCTTATTTCTCTCTCCCAAGCTCTGTTGTTGTCATTGTTAACTTTAACTTTAGTCCTCCCGACTGTGCTCACTGTGTGCTGCCGGTGCACAACACGGAACTGGCGAGCGCATCACAGGAAAAAAAAGTCTACAATATTCCGTCTCCTCTTTTTCGTAAATGAAAATAAAGAGAGAATTTGATAAAGTTTAGAATTTTTGAATTTGAATTTAGTCTCGTCTTTTTCAGGTTGACAATATTGCATGTTGATTTAGTCACAACTAGTGTTTAATGAACTCTCGCCTCGTCATTGAACATTTAATTAATACTGCCGTGGACGTCATACAACAAAAATGAAAAGGAACAAACCTTTCATTCTTCAAATGTACAGAATTATAGTATTTCATTGACCTGTCAGGTATGATACCTCGAGAAAATGCTTGGTTACCTTCCAAGATGGCTGCTGGAGCAGACAAACACACCAGCACTTTGCTAATAAACCGCTCGGCCAGTCATTCCACCCGTCATTGGGCACTCAAACCTATAAAAGTTCTCTGTCAAGTGCATCAGCAACTACAGAGCTGTGTCTTTCCAAGAGTCACACTGTGGGAATCTCTTCCAATAAGACCATGTGAGAAGCTGATACTAAGACCACACTCATCCTTATATTAATAGATGCAGCTTTCAGGATTTATAGGAAGAGCACTTGACGCTTTATTGTAAACCAACTACAACTGCTGATTATCTGTTAATCTCACATGAGCGTATCTGACACAAGACAGGTAGGCAGTGTTGAGTGAAAGTCAGGATGTGCTGGTTATCACCTACCTGACCTACTGATCTTAAACCTGGCCAGTGGGCAAACACAAGCACATCAAACACATTTGATGGAGGGTGTAGTGTTACATCCAAACCATGTTTGGACTTGGCAGCTGAAGCATCCGGGCAATGTGGATGTGTTGGGGTCAGAGGGAGATGTAGAGACAATGAGATGTAAACAGACAGTTAGACAAACAAACACTAGTGTGCGCAAATAGAGGTGTGTAATGTGGCAGAGATTTACAGCCAGAAGTACAGATAGCGCCTGAAAGCAGACACCTTTGTATATTCTCTAGGGCTGTCTATTGGTACACATGCAGACAGAGGGTAGCCAGGGTTCCCCAGACAAGCAGCCACGCTGCCTGCCCTAAACTGGAAGCAAACAAGTAAAACAGATGCAAAATGGTGAGCCATGTCTACTTCCTCCGATACCCTCGTGCTCTGCTAAACTGAGAGGTAGGACGGGACGGGACAACGAGGTGTAATTAGCTGATACAGTTCTTGCTGTGGACGGATAGTGTGTTAGATTGTTTAGTTTGGTGTGCATGCAGTGACACTGTCTATGGAGGATTCAGAGAGACGAGGCAACAGAGAATTGGACATAAACATGGTCTCCGAGTGAGAGACAGATCCGTCTCAAACGATGCTATGTTGGTAAATACAACTACTGGCTGCCAGTAGCTTCTCACGGGACAGTGATTGTTCTGAACCCCTGTGGTTCGGACACAAACGCGTCACTTATTATTTTCACTTATATTTTATAGTAGTATTCAAAATCCCATGATAAACTAAGCAGAATTAACAAACATTCAGATTAAAATGTTTTGTTTAGTTTGCAAGTTAACAGGATAGTTTTAAAGTCTTTTTTACTGTTTCACTAAGATCTGTTCAAATTTTGATTTTAATTTATGACGATTTCTAAATATTTCCATCTTAATATTGGTTTATGATATCAGACTTTCACGCCATACTCTCAGTTTCTGAACTGCCAAAGTGCCACATCCACAACTAAATTAAATGTATCTTATCAAATGTATAACGTCCAGATTTCTCCCTGATGCTCTGATCAAAGTGCGCTGACACAAGCTCCTCAGGACATTGATTCTAATTCTGCAGACATGAAGAAAAAAAAAGAGTGAAGGACAGCACATTGCACAGTGTGTGGGTGGAGGAAAGGAACAGTTCAATAAGGATAGAGTGGTGTTGGGGTTTCCCTTTGGAAACTAGAAAAGACCATACAGGTGCATTATCCGTATCCTGCGTCACAGACTGCAGTCTGAAGGGCTGAGGAACCCCCGCTCTCCTTAACAAAGCACTCTCCCTCATGGTTTCTCCTCTACCTGCTGAGATACATACATAATAAAAATACAACCTTCCTATTTTCTCCCTGACTCTTATTTTGTGTCTTTCTTTGAAACATTTCTGTCTTGTATCATTATTCTCTTCAGGATTGTAAAGGCTGATCCTAATACATTTTTAGTTTTAGTTTTTTCAGAATCAATTCCTCCAAAGTATTTTAGGATGAGACTTAATTCATGCGCCTGATAAAACGTCCACCTGACACTGTCGACTGTGGATTATGTGCTGCCTGAGGATACGAAAAGAGTCACCAAGTGTAAATATAAGGGTCCGGCTGAGAGTTTAGGTTACAAACACTACACATCATCTCCCACATATCACCTCTAAAATAGATAAACCATCTTCTTAATTCACCACAGTGTCAACAGATACAGATTTAGCTCTGGACAAATCACACTTTTTACTGCTTTTTACTACTGCTGCCATTCTGGGGGACTAAGTAAACTGTTAGGTGCAACCTGAACCCCGAGTCCAGCACTGAGATTTATGAGCTGAATATTTTTTTTTTTGAAAAAGGTTAAAGACAGCGTCTCAATTTGTCGGTAAACAACTCAACCAAAGTCTTGTCGTCACTTCTCTCTCTACTAGTGATAGTATTCCAAATGTGGCCAATATTGAACTCTCATAAGCAACTTCCTTGTCATTTCGCTCCAGTTAAGGGCTCACAGGAGCCCTGATGTCTGCACAAACCTTTACATTGATGCATGAACAAATACAAATATAACAACATTAATGAAGAGGCAGTGATGCACAGATTTAAACTAAAGGCCCTGTCACACAGTTCCGTATGGCAGAGACGTATGCTGGCGCATATGACAATTAGCATATACAACGTATATGAACATATACGGAGCCTATTGATAGCGAATGCTAGGAATTGATAGCCTTCCTTCGCCGTATGGTGGAAACGTATGCTGGTGTATACGGAATATCGGCAATACGCTGGCGTACGTTGTTGAACGTTGAGGCCGTGAAACGTTTTTGAACATGCTAAAAAAACGTTTTGCGGCCTCAGCGTACGTTTCTGCCATACGACACTGTGTTACAGGGCCTTAACATTTTAAGCATGTTCAGTTTAAAAACGCTTTAACTCTGTTGCATCTCAGGGTTCTTGCTCTGCTTTGGCATCACAATACAACATGTTGAAATCATTTCTACTCAAGTGCGTATGTGTGCGTCTCTGCTGTGAGTTATATGTGGTATAAAGTGTTAAAGATGAGAAGTTTTGCAGATAAGTTATGAAGTTCTAGGTAGCTTGAGACAGAACAGTTATTGTGCTGCATTGAATCATTGCTGATAAATCTTTCAGCAGCACACAGAAGAGTCCAGAATATTTCTGTCTTTTTCACTGTTTTTTCTGCCTCTCTCTATCATGCTCGCTCTCGTTGCACGCTACTTTGTTTGATGTACTCCATTTTCTCTCTGTACTGTTATCATTTCATTGCAGTCCTCTTTTCTCTCCCCTTTTCCATTACCTCTACCACTCTGCTCTGGGCCTTCCCCCTCCACTCCTCTCCTCTCCTATTTTAGGTGGCTGCACCTGTCACTATCACATTCCCTCCTTCTGCTGACCAGCAGATACTTCGCGGTCTCACTTGGAGATACTTAGCAGTCGCACTGCACTTTGGAGAAAGAGCGAGACTATTTTGCTCACAGGGAAGCCACTGAGCACAGAACAAACTAAGTAAAATCAACCGATCACTTCCCAAACAAATCAGATTAGGCTACATGTGGGTTACTACAGCAGGCTAATGCTAAATGAGTTTCACAATTCAGCAACACTGACAACATAATTGGGGTTAAAATCTTGGCTATAACTGTAATAGATTAATAAACTATTTTGATAAGGTTGCTAAGAAATAGCATGAAAATATTCCCATATTTTAGGATTTTCACTCACAACTAAACTACGCTAGGCTTAAACAGCCATAATTCATAAATCAGAAGCAAAGAAACACTGAAGCTGCATTTCATTGACACATTCAGGCCCACACACACACACGCACACACACACACGCACGAACACACACAGGCTTCATTCCCCTCCGGCTCAGTTAAACTGCTACAAACTACCACACATCAAACATTAAACAGCCTCTGCTCTTTGAAAGACGATAAGTCTGGCAGACAGCTGCAATTCAAGGGAAATAAATAAATTATTTTAGCTGGGCTGAATCGAAAATCTATTCCTCTGAAAGCTTCAAAGAAACAATCTTTAAACTTACCTTCAACCTAAAAATTAAACTACAAGTATCCTTGAACCTTCCTGGAAGTTCCCAAAGCCTTCGCTCAAACAAACAGACCGTGTTATCCGATTTCTCCAGACAGCTTTTGCCTCAAACCAAATGACTAAACTGTGGATCCAAAACATTTCTCTTTCTGGCAAAACTCCGGTTGCACAAACATTCTGGAACACTATGGGCATCTTGGAACAACGATGGTCAGAGAGAAAGGATGAGGTAAACATCGGGCGTCTGGACTTGTTCAGCTGCAGAACACTTTATGCCTTATACTATCTTCTAAAGGGCTTTCAAAGGACTTGTGATTTTGCATTTACTACAAATGATTACTTTACATCAAAGCCAGCCATTTTTAAAACCACGCTGCTTTGTGTCAGGAAGTTGGTTTTCACTTATTTATGAATACCTTATTATAGCTTTTTAGTAGATTGATGAAACGTGCCATAATGAAATCTATCACAATGATCCGCATTATGTTTGTCAAAGTTACAATATAGGGAGAAGCAAAGCTGTACATTACCAGGCAATGATAATGTAAGAGTGATAAATGAATGTGTATTAGATCAGTGCGGCAGATTACTCCGTTTGAGAAACTATCAGTAGTCTGCTAGTTGATTCATAAACAATTTTAATCCCACAAATGGAAACCGATGATGTCTGAAATAGTAAGATTAATACATCCACAAAACATGGACCTGGTCATTTGGGAGAAGGTGAACAGACTCCATCTATACATTTAGTCTCAGCATTACATTTATTAGAAGTTTGTCTGACTTCATTTTAATTAAACTAGTCAGTGTCTGTCCCTCCACCTCACACACACACAGTTAAGTCACTTTGCTTCTTCAGGATCCCCCTGGCTCTCTCTCTCTTTATGTCTCCTGCCTGAGAGCAGACCACACCACCTGTTTATTGTGTAAACTGCCTGCGACCAAAGCAAACTGACGAACAGGTGTTGTGTGTATGTGTGTGTGTTGATGCCCCACTGTGGACGTGTTCATCTCCTGGGCTCAGCACTTCTAAAGCCCTGTTTTGCTCACACCCTCCACACCTCCCTCATCTGCTGCTGCTTACTGATGTACTCACTGTGTGTGTGTGTGTGTGTGTGTGTGTGTGTGTGTGTGTGTGTGTGTGTGTGTGTGTGTGTGTGTGTGTGTGTGTGTGTGTGTGTGTGTGTGTAGAAGAGAGCAAGGAGACACATACAGTTAGGATGAAACATGGGGAGAGACTCTGTGTACAGCAGTGTGTACTAAATAAAATATGTGTCATAGTTGTAAAACAGCATCCCAAAGAAAGAGGAGTGATGATGGGTGGGGTCGACGTTTTTGTTTAGTTAGGAAACCTGTAGGGGCAGTGGTGTAGAGGGCAAGGTTTGTACAACCTGCTGCTGGATCAGGTTTATAGTTGTGTAACCTTTTGATGACTTCAGGCAGGTGAGTGTGAGGCAGCCGGACCCAGATGCAGATGGTTGAGGCAGATAAGGACAGTTCAATGATTTAATAACCGGATGAAGATTCAAATAAGCTCAGAGGCAGACACAGGTAGGGTAACAGGCAGGTGCAGACGGCTCGGGCAGCAAAGAAACATGGCAACAAAAAAACTACAATGATCTGACTGACTGGGGAAAAGAGACTCGTATATGTGTTGGAAATGAGGTGCAGGTGGGAGATGGGCGGGGACACTCGGGTGAGGGGATTACAGGGCAGATGGGGGTCACAGGATCTGGAATAATAGGAGAGTCAAAATGTGGGTATTGTACCAACTTGGAACTAAATGCAAATCTGACCCAAGAACCTAACTCTAGAAAGCACCGTCTAAATAGTTACTAACCACATCGTACCTCGTTGCATTTGTCTGTTTCTCTAGTGTCCATTAAATAAAGAGAAACAAACAGTCACTGAATCAGCCTTAAAACAGATACAATGAAAGGACCAAGGACATGTCCGTTCCTCTTATGCACCTGACATGGATTGTTGCAGTTCAAAATATAATGCAAGTCAAAACTGAAACAAATGAAGACAGATTTTGATCAATTGGAAAAAGAAAAACGCGCCCACTTAGTTCTGCTGAAAGATGAGATGAAGCATACTTTTGTACTGAGAGTAAAAGGTAAATATGTTACAAACAAACAGACGTAGTGTAAATACCCTAAAATCTTAAAATCCTGCTCAGGCCACCAAACAACCAATGGTCCCCCAGTGTGCACTAAAGTGTTCATTCACCGATCAGAAGAGACATTGTACTTCATTAAAACTGTGCTGAATGTTGTTGTTTGCAGTATATTTCAAACACTTTACTTCAATGTGTAGTGAGACCTGTATGACAATGAAATATAGCTGTTGAAACTATATTTGTAACTTTGACATCTAAAAAAACGTTCACCTTTCAAACAAATGTAGCTAACCGGGACATCGTGTCACCTTCTAACCTGCAAAGCACCAAATCAGTGATTCCTGCAAACACAACTGACCGTACAGTTCTGACAAAAGTCACTGTCACAATGACACGCGCAGAGACTCACAGCCCAACATCTACACGTACACACACCACGTCTCCCGAAGGATGCTGGCAAGTAGGACACTGACTCCTCTGGTTTCTCCCTCCAGAGTGTGTACACTTATAGTGGCACACTATAAAAAGAAACTGCTGTTACAGACTGGAACTCGAATACCCCTTCAAACTCTCTCGCCTGCACCATTCACACCGCAAATGTGGCACCGTGAAACAGTGACACAGCTTTTACCGCCACAAGCTTTTACCGCCACGGCACCATTGTATGAAGTCTGGGTTTCCTGATGTAGACTCTGGTGTGTTTATAGCGCTGTGAGACATTTCGGCAGTCTGTGGCTGTTGTTATGGGCTGCTGGCTATTGCAAGCTAAGCCAACCTCTTGACAGCAAATGTGGGGGCTCAAGTGCTTGCAGGGAGTTTTTCTAGGGAGGGAATTGGATACCACGTACTTGTAGTTCAACTTCCACTTTGTTTGAGTGGAAGGAGCATTTAGGTAACCTGCTACTATACAGCAGGCCCACCAGATAGTGTGTATACTGTACAACTATTCAAGCCACACTCAGCATTGTATGAGTCACAGTCACATGGGCAATATTAGAATAACACAATAAAACCCAGAATAGAATAGAGCAGCACTGCTTAGTAATGTGTGTATGGCCTTTTGTGAAAACGATCACTGGAGAGGTGCGGAAGAAGACCAAAATGCATAACATTTATTCCCATCTGTCACACTGAGCAGCATTCAGCATTCAAAGGTCCTAATCTCCTCTTCCTTTCCTCTCTCACTATTAAACAAAAAAACCCATGGGGGTGAAACAAACACAACATGCAGTAAGAGAGACGACACTGACTTACTCTCAGACCTACACCCCCACACAGTGTTTCATGTTATCTGGAGGATTCCCAGCAGGGAAGGAAAACAAGTAGAGTAACAGAGGAAAGGATACAAATGAAGGCATTACACTGCTATCATTCTGTTCAGCTTCTTCCTTAAAATAGATAACAATCGGTTTCTCAAACTGCAGGAACACCTACATGTTCACTATTACTTTATAGGGGAGGAGGGCCGGCCTGTTCCATCTTTACACTCAAGAGCCTGGTGATGGACTGCAGGGATTTTGGATCTTTTTAAATCAGTGGGAAACTTCGATTGAATACAAAATGCCTCTTATTATTGATTCCTTAGCTCATGAGCATGACAAGTTAAACTTTCTAGAAATCATGATACAAGAGAGCAAATAATAAAGAGCAGCTTGAAGTGAAGTAAACTACATTAGGAATAATGGTGCGTAACAGTTTTTATTAAGTTACCCTGAAAGAACTCCCAAGTTTGCATTTCTGATGTTCTGGTTGAGTCCCCAGTGAGAAACTAAATATTTATTTTGTCATCGTTTATCCTTTCTGCTTGTTCTTTTATCATGCAAAGACCAGATCATTGTTCAAGTTTCGAAAAGCTTTAATGTTCCCAAAAATCAGCTTTAGTAAGTTTAGACTTAACACAGATAAGTACTGCAGTGCACGTAGAGCAGCTGTAGGGCTGCCACCTCTTAGTAAATTAGCCGACCGATCGGTTGTTTTATGCTTAATTCATGCTGAATGACTTATTTCCAAGAAACTCATGACACATATCTGCTAAACACAATATTTAAAGCGATGCTTTTGCATGATTCTTTGTGGTTTTGCAGATCAGTGGATTAAATCAACCAAATGGTAATAAGATCGTGTTCGTTGACCCAGAACTTCTTCAGTTGAGGACAGACCTAACAAGCTGTCACAGTGAAACCCCATACTTGCTTTTTTTGTGTTAAAAAGCAGGTGTGTCAAACTCATTTCAGTTCATGGGCCACAGTATAAACCAATTTGACCAATTCAAGTGGGCCGTCAAGTAAAACTATTGCATAACAACCTATAAATAACAACACCTCCAAGTGTTGCCTTTTCTTTTAGTGTGAAGAAGTACAAGTACATTCTGAAAACATTCACAACTAATGAACAAACCATTTACAAACAAATGATGGACAGTATAGGGTCTGCTACACTTATTAGGACAGCTTGATCCCCAGTGGACAAATTGGAATAGCAACCCATTTTATTAAAAAAATGGAATTAATGACTTCTCTCCAGTTTTCACACTTTGGAAAGTCTTCACCGGGCTGGATTTGACCCTTTAGCGGGCCGGTTCTGGCCCTCGGGCCGTATGTTTGACACCCCTGACCTCCAGACTAGCTGGAGACTCTTTATGAACACGATTTTGGGCATACTATATATTCAGAATATGTTTTGTTGGGATACATCAAAGGTGTCCATTTTGAGCAATTATAATTGCAGGTGATGCTCACAAGTAGCATATGTGTTTGTTGTCCTAAACTAGGCTTATTTGAAGATTAACATTTGTTGATTAGATTGTTATAAGATAATGACTTCTAGATGAAACATTGAAGGGCTGAGCTAAACCCCTGCTGGGTCTTGGCACACAGGCTGTGAACCTCCATGGCAGGAGATGTAGCTATAAAAAGATTATATCAGATGAATATATGACTACAGTCTGCTGCCCCAGCTGGTCCAGGTGAGGTAAACGCTCCTCTGTGATCCCACTCCATTTTCTTCACACCTCCAAACCTCCAATATAGCGCAGGGGAAAACCCCAGCAGAGAGAAACACAGAGCGTCCCGTCACTGGCCTCTAATTAAAAGACTGATAACACAGAGCGTTCGGTGGACGCGATAATCCAAAGATTCTCACAGCACCACATGCACTTGCATTTTAGGTGATTGAACCCCTGACCCCGACTGTGTTGGCGTCAACGATAAACCCATTGAAGTACACAAGACATTAATAATTCATATTGTTTTTCCTTTTGAAGTGTTGCCGTCTAATCGTTTCATCCTATAACCGAGCCTGAAGGCATTGGAAGTGATTGTTCTGTGTGTCTCGCGGCTTTCTTGATGCTTTTCTTCTCATAGACAAACTAAATGAACCTGTTTAAAGATGTTTCTCTCATAATCCTCGATAGAAACAGAGACTGGAAATAATTCAGTATTATTGCTTATGGTTTTCATTGGAACTGTATTATGTTTGTGTTAAAAATATCAAAAGTGTTTTTCTAGATGACTTATTCCAAGCAAATTGTCATTAAAAACCAACACAATAGAAGTTTTTGTTTTACACAGTCGAAGAGTTTTGTCTGATGTAATGAATGACAGAATTAATATACTGATACTTTTGACATTGATTTCAAACATATTGCCGAGCTCTAAATGGAAACACTGGCTCGTGCATTAACCTAACATAATCTTCCGCGTGATTATTCGTGTCAATAATTAAAAGAATCATCCTAATTAACTTTTTTAGGTTCAAAAGATGGGAGATTATAAAAGCAGGTGTATGGAAACAAATGGATTAAATTCAAAACAATATATTCAGACTAATTGAATGTATCATTCATCTCTGATACTGCATGCTTACAGTATCCATCTCAAGCTTTAGAAACTAATTTCACCAACTCAGCTGTTTTAGGTCATTTTGCAGGGGGCCTCCCCCATTGAGCTTGACACTGTGAAGTGGATATCTCTGCACTGTGACCGTGTCTTGGCTTCTCCAAGGAAGACATGCAGCCTTTGGCCAGCTGTCCCCTGCAGCTCTGGGTAGCTTGTTGCTCTGCCTCCTCACCCCACACTGACAGGCTCTACTTTCCTCAGATAAAAATAGATAACGATGCTAACAGATGCACCAGCCACTGTCTATCTATCTGGGCTCTCTCTCACACACACACACACAAACACACATATGCACACATACACTGTTACCCACCTATTAAGCCCAGAACATTCTGGAACGTAATATAAAAAGAGATTAGGCGATCAGTGCATTCTGTAGAGATCAAAATATGATCTCTTAATGTAGGTTAAGACTTCCGCGCTCACGCGAGATTAAAGAAATCAATGACCAAGTTTAAAGAGAGCAATTTATAAGCGGGTCATAGCATATTCAGGGCACTGCAAAAATAGTAAACTATATACAGAACGGGCCTTGGCACGGAGAACTGCAACTTCAGATTTGACATAAATATCCAATGCCAGAAAAGCAAAAGGGAAGTGAAGAAGCCAGAGGGCACTGAAGGAGCAATGAAATTGATGCTGGAAGATCATGAGTCAATTTTAGATCAAGAGTTGAATCACGTAGAGTATAAATAAAAAAATAATAAAATAAAATGTCCTTTCTTATAACTCCTCATCTCCTCTCCAGCAGCCAGTGCAGGTTTCCCAAAAAGGAAAGTAAGCAGGACTCACCGTTCGCAGGAACTGAATCTCCTCCTCTCCCTCTCCCCCTTCTGCCATCCTTCACCGAGGGTTATTGGCAGCTCCTCGGGAGAAAAGAGAAAATCCTTCTGTTCAGGATTTGTATTTTTTTAATCTCCTTTGCTACGTCCCTCCCTCTCGCTCTCCACGTTGCACCTCTCTCCTTCCTTTCTTGCTGCTGTAACCCTCTCTCTCTCTCTCTCTCTCTCTCTCACACACACACTCTCAGTGCCTCTCGCTCTCAGTGCTTGTGTGTGTGGGTGTGCTGGAGGACAGCATGAGTCCTGTGGCTCTCACGGTGTTGTGAGAGAGAGTGACGGGAGGCGAGGCTCTCCCCGGATCCTCTCTCCTCTCGCCTTGCATCCCCCCAACCGCAGATGAGGGAGGGAGGGAGGGAGGGGCAGGCACCTTGTTACACATTTACACGACTCCCATCCCACCGTGCCGCCATGTTTGTAAAAGTGGGCCACTCCTTCACACAGGCTGACCCCCTCCAACACACACACACACACACACACACACACACACACACACACACACACACACACACACACACACACAGCTATAAAAGGAAAGGGGGGTGAGGACTAGCCTTTGGGGAGTGTGCAGTAAGAACAGATGCACACACAAACAAACACCTTAACTCTTCAAAGTGAATAAGTCAGCTGCACTGTATGGAGCCTTCAGCATGATGCATGAGTGCATTAACACTACATTAGCTCCTCTGCACCCAAAGGGACATATTTGGAAAATTCAGACATCTGTATCACCTGACAGTCAGCTGATGAGGTTGTATTAGTTTAATGTCACGATGGCTCTTGGCAGCTTATCATGGTTTCTGCAGGAGTAATGCAGGAAAGACTCAGCAGAGATGCATGCTGGGAAGTTTGTACATTCGTAAACTGTGAATGTAAATTCTAACTTTACGATATGACTTAATTATATATATATATATATATATATATATATATATATATATATATATATATATTATATTATATATATATATATATATATATATATTATATTATATAAATATATAATCTATTGATAAAATAAACTTGATGTGAAAAAGTGTACAAATGGTTTTAAATAATGCAATATTTGTGACATTATATACAATAGCTAAATCTAGAGACAAAAAACATTCTTAAAACTCTAACTCTGCTTGATCAGGACTGTGTGGATGTGGTTAGATCAGATTGATAGTGACTCTCATTAGATTCAGATGCTTGTACTGTAACATTCAGATTAGTCAGTGCATGGAAAGACTTGACATCACTTTTTGTCCACAGCTCCACTTTAAACTCACTTTAAACCAGTGAGACAAAACACAAACACAAGAATCTCTAACTCTGTCAGATAACAATGTGTTCAGGACTCCATCACTTTTACATCAAATGTCAGAAAATATGATAAATTCCTAATATCTCTTGTTTTCAAATGCCTAAATTAATTCCTAAAGTTTAAACCCCCAAAGCGAAAGAGTTAACAATGATGTGAAGCAGAGAAAAGCTGCAGAACTTTACGTTAGGGTAAATTAAATAAAAAATGTAATTCTTGTTCATTAATTCGCAGTGGAAGATGCTTTCTGACAGTCCAATCAATAACAAGATGAGACATATATCAGGTTTTTAATTAGCTCTATGCCCTTTCACACTTCCCTAAACCATTTCAGATGTTATGCTTCAGAGTTTAAAGTGTCAAAGGACTTAGCTGAACAGTAATTAATAATTACTACCATATTATTTTGTGTCTGAATGGCGACAATCCTAAAAGGTCATTAAGTTTAGACATTTCATCATAAGGGAAGGTTTTTATGTTACAGTGTCAGCAGTGCAATTACGTTCTTATTTTGGAGGAGGTCGAGGGAGGGGGGTATGAACAGTGACTAATCAGCAGAAAATTAATTTCACTCTTAAAAACTGATTCATATGAAAATCATTTATCAAGCAAAAATGCCCAAAACATTTGCAGGTTACAGCTTCTGACGTGTAAAGATTTGCTGCTGTTCTCTGTTATATATCGTTGTTAATGCAATATAGTGGTTACTTGACTTTTGGTCGGACAAAACAAGCAATTTGAAGATGTCACCTTGAGCATAGGAAATTATAATAGCCATTTTTAGTGTATTATTTTATTAGAGAGCAAACATCCAATTCAATCTAACTGAATATTAAAAGGTGTCCGTCCATGTCAGTCTCCTTACAGCCTGAATAAAATCCCCTAATTCTCATTTCACCTCTGAAAAGATCAGTTATACCTTGACACAAAATTGCAAAGAGATTATGATAAGACAGTGCACCAGAAAATGATCTTTGCACACTACAAGGCCAAAAATGCTATCTTCTCCCAATTGTAACAGCTCTGTCTGGAGTGTCAGTGGCACACCCCTCTTGGTCAAATGAGGCAGCAGGGATGCACCAGACAGAAAAGCTGTAAGTCGCATCACACAGTAACGGTGACCATTCTCCAGACCTTGTGCACTACTATAGCTTACACACATCCTTACCTCCTCAGTCTCCATCTGGCATCCTTCAGCATGCTCTCCTTCTCACCCATCTCCCGCTGCAACAGCAGCTGGCAGCGGATAAAGATGTTTTGGGACGCTGCTCGCCGGGATACAACTCTGTCGGGTAAAACGGAGGGCAGGAGGAGGCGGAGGAGGTGATACGCCACTGAAGCAGAAGTAACATGAATTCTGGGAGTATGAGTCCTGCATACAGTCTATGGTCCTGATTCAGAAGTGACCTGCTGTTGCCTGTTTTTTTTGCCAACTCACGAATCCGCCTCCGTCTACGTGCAGTTGCGGCGCCGCGCCTGAGGGTGGCGACATTGTACCGAGAAATTAACTCAAATCTCTGTACAATGAACTCCGGTGCAAAAATGATTAATAATTAGCAGTAGCTTTAAAAAACAGTCACGGTAGCATCCCGGTCTAACAAAGGTTAAGTCTTGGCTGAAGGTCTATTGCAGGTTATTGGGCTGTTTAATTAAATTTAATTAAAACAAACGGTCTCCAAAAGACCGTAACGTAACGCGACCGTTACGCTAATGTAGTTACATTACTTTACTAACAGCGAGACAAAGATGATGAAATTATTACACCACAAAACACGTCAACGTTCATCTCTGCCGTCTTCATTGGACAGTTACATCCCGTTACTTTTGGTTACCGTCAATGTGCGCCAATACAATTCAAACGTTTTTTTTACAAGAAATAACAAAATAAAAGCCTTAAAATACTTTATTGCGCTTCATTTACAAACTACACACGTTAGTCACAAAATAAATAACATATGGGGGGGGGGGGGTCTTTAAGTCTCACAGAGGAAATAAAAGCTCAAATGTAATGATGGTGTTGAATTTTAATCAAAATGAGCGCCAATAGCCTTTTTTTTTGTCCGCCTGTGTAAAATGTTTACCAGATGAGTTGATTGCAACTCTTCCTGTTTTACAGAAATATTTCATAATATTACAGTAAGATTACTACATTGCCAGGAAATAGCATTAAGTACTTTTTTTCTTCTGTGACACATCCATGTTCCCTGTTTAAGTCCTTCAATGATCTCCTTTCTAATGCAAATCCAAATGCATTTTTAGGTGTTTTGGACTTGCCGTGCATTGACTGCAGGATTCCTGCTCGGTGCATCTTTCCCTGCTTTTGAATGCCATATCACCCTCTCTCTCTGCCAGCCACTCAGCTTCCTGCAGCAAAGAAGCCACCTCTGCAGACTTGGGGACATTAATGTCCCCTGTTTGGTCGCCTCTTCCTCTTGGTGTGTTCAAACAAGGATGCCTTTGAGTCTCCCTGTCCAGCTGCACAGCCACATTCACAAGCACAAACACTACCTCCCTGTGTAATCACTCGCTACCCTGAGAAATGACAGAGAGAGTTGGAAAAAAAGAAGAAAAGGGAAAAATCCGGGTGATAGACGTGATTTGGGGGGACACTGGAGACCCTGGGTGAATAAATCTCGTTGGGTGACGCGGGTCATGATTTAACAATGTTATCAGACCTGTGATGATTTCTTTTCAGGAACTGATTATTTTGCCAAGTTCAGGCAATGCCCCAGAAAAGTGCATCAAAAAGTGACATTGAGGCGTGGCCTATTTCTTTCTGTGTTGATAATCTCAAAAAAGAACCACAGATGTCGCTTCCTTTAGTTTACTGATGGTGCTCAGATGATTGCTCATCACTATCTCTCTCTCTCTAACTCTCCTCCTTCTTCCTCTATGTGCACTGCATTTGTGCTCACTAGTCTCTCTCTCTCTCCTCTCCTCTCCCCTCCCCCTTGGCCACACACACACACACACACACACACACACACACACACACACACACACACACACACACACACACACACACACAGAAACTGATGTGAGTTCCCCTATCTGTCAGCCAGTTCCTCCATTTAAGATGCTGACTTGTTTATGTTGAACAGGCAAGTGAATGACTTTTGTTAGCTCTTGCACTCCACTTTGAAGCTTGTGTGAGTCTTTTTCTCTGAGCGTTTTTGCATTGTTGCAGGAGAAGGGAGCATGAAATCTCTTGTGTTGCTGATTTGTGGTTGATAGATATCTTCAGCAGAGAGAGCGGGAGGTTGACTGACACACAGAGTGGATTGATAGGCAGAGTTGGAGTGGAGTTTAGTCTCGTCCATGACTGGTAGGTGGGCAGCCCTCAGCCCCAGCAGCTCTCCGTCCTGTGCCCGCTCTTGCTGTCCTGGGTGCATAAACACATAAGAGGACACAGAGGAGGAGGAGGAGGAGGAGGAGGAGCAGGAGCAGGGTCAACCATGGAGCTGTAGGGACACGCTCAGATGCCCGTGCGGATCACCAGTGGAGGAGGAGTGCAGCTGAGGAGAAGAGCTCTGCAATGAACAAGACCAAGAGGTAACTAAAAAAAGAAAAGAAGAGATTGAACCAATACTGAGAGTCTGGTGCACGCAGACCTTCTTGCAGCTCTGAGTTTCGGAGCAAGTGTATGTGTCAGCAGCAGCAACTGTTTTGTGTGCAGCCGAGATGTGTGAACGTTGAGGTTATGAGATGCAGTGTGGTTTGTGCAAAGGCTCTTGACAATTCAAAGGGAAATGAGGGCATTTAGTTTTATTTTCCGCTTAGTGTGTGTGTGTGTGTGTGTGTGTGTGTGTGTGTGTGTGTGTGTGTGTGTATGTTTTTTGTCACTTATTTTAAACTAGACAGTGTGAAGTGGAGATAGAGAGAGGCTTAGTGTTAAAAGATATCTTCCTGACACATCACTCACGCACACACGGTCACAGCTAATGTGTTTGACCTGCATGTCGATGAAGAATATCAACACCTCAAATTATTTGTGTGTACTGCACACAAGCAAGCTCTGACAATCAACAGTTGAGCGCTGCCTGCTCACCTTTCCATGGAAAACGTCCTTTTTTTTTGTTCTAATCTTCATTTAGTTAAGTCAGTCCAGTGATGTTTTTTGCATTGCATCTTAGATGCTGATGAGAAACAACATGTTTAGAAGCCTGGGTTTTCACTGGTACTTGCTTACTGCTGTAGTTGTGACCGCAGCTCTTATCAGATCGCCTGGAATGAAGAGGTTGGGTGTCGAATGTTAAGGTAGTCATATGTGTGTTATGTGTGATCTACCTATAAGTTTAAGGTGGACTGATGGAGTGGCCACATTACTGTGCTTCCCCTTCAGTGGGGAGGTCATCTTACAGTTTGTTTTGTTTTAATTGGTAACATTTGTCAATACACAGAGTTCACTTTTTCAAAAGTCAGCACAACAGAAGTCTAAGACTAAGCTGTGGATCACTTTTCATTGCTTTGCAACAATTCAATGAGCAGACACATCTTTCAAAATGCATGAACTGCTTTTCTCTCTCTCAAACTAGAGAGAATTAAAAGTATATAAAGTATTTATACTCCATTTCGCACGTTTGCATACTATTATAACAACTGTTAAATTGGCATTCAAAACCATAAAATGACCAAATAACATAACACAACATGGCTGTAAAACAAGACTGCAATATGCTTCATGCTGCTACTTCTCTAACAAGAAATAGAAAAGAACCCCCTAATGAGACACACAACACCGAGCATTTATTTGTGATGTGGCGCTTCATCATCCTCTCCCAGTCACAGGGCGGTTTACGGCTCATCCTAGGATGGTGTCACTTGTCTTTCCACCTTACTCTTTATTACCGAGGAATTCTTTCCCTCGTGGGAGTGAAACGTTTATGATCACCAGCCACATAATCAAATGTCCCGATTGAACGCAATGAATGCTGGATGTCTGGACAAATCTGCAGGAGATGGCCAGGGATGGAGCAGGCATGCAAAACAATATTCTTCCCCAGGTGTATTGTGGGGACATAAGGTGTGATGTGGATGAGAACTCTTGGCCAAAATGCAATATACATGGCTTTATGCATTTTCAGCTATACTACACAAGTGTTTAGGCTAGTAGTGTTGTGTTGCAGTGCTGGAATTACTTTAGTTTCATTTTGCGCACATGCAAACATGGCAACAAACTAAAAAGCCTGTTGCAGCATTTCTGATGAATTTCTTTGACACACTCTGAGGTTGCACAAGCCATGCACTACAGAAGTGACCTTTTGTTGTCATGGAATCTTAGTTTATGATAAATAAAAGACAATAGTGATACATATTGTAATACTACCTGCCATTGTATGATGAGTGACCTCGTGTTATTGTTTTGGTTGAATGAGTGTATTTGGGATGTTAGATTAACTGTTGTGCTGAACTGCATGTCGGTTAAGAGAAGTTTTGAAAAAGTGAACTCAGTATAGAGAAATGTGTTTCCATGTAAAAATATAAATATAAAACAGCAGAACATCAGGTTTTGTTAAGAAGTATAAATGATTTTAATAATATAATAATAATTTTAAAAATACTGTGAAGGAAAAGAAAATACAATAAATAAAAAATACATACATTGAATACAGTAAATGAGACTTATAAATATATAAAAATGTAAATATCATCAGCCAAAAAAAAAAGAGATGAAGATCATCATAAAATAGAATCTTAATGATTTAAATAAGGGGAATCAGTTGAAACCAAATTACTGCGTGCGTGTGTCTTTGTTTGTGTGTGTGTGTGTGTGTGTGTGTGTGTGTGTGTGTGTGTGTGTGTGTGTGTGTGTGTACTGATGATGTGAGTTGTTGCACAGGTGTGATTTAACTGTCTAACAAATTCTCAGCAGCAGTCACAAACATTTTATGCTTTATGAATATTTTCTGCAATTGTTCTGATGCTAACCACAATGGTTGGTATAGTGGCTTTATTGTTGCACCAAATGCATGAATGGTTCAGTGCAGTACATGCAGAGGGAACAAGAACGCAGGTTGTGAGAGGGGAGAGGGAGGGAAAAGAGCAGCTCACAAACAAGGCCTTCAAAGGGCCCTGGCTTCAATTAATCAATTAAGGAAAGAAAGAGAGGAATTTGCATATCCCCCCGCCAGTGTGAGAGCGAGAGAGGGAGAAAGGGGAGGAGGGAAACTGGATCTGTAGCCAGGAGTCTTGACACGGATGGGAAAGGGAGTGAGAAGGGGATTTCCAAAGAAAAAAAAGGAGAAGCTGTTTCCTGAATGGCTTGAATAGAGCAAGGATGAAGGAAGAGGAAACGAGTGGGTGAAGCAGTAGTCAGGGAGGAAAGGGAGGTGTGGAAGGTCTTCCTAAAACAGAATCAGTGATATGATGGACCCAGACACGTATATTAATACTTCA